>NW_027442250.1:0-156052 GCF_048569485.1 Anomaloglossus baeobatrachus
TGCAGGAGAGCTTGAACATCTTCCCATGGATTTGCGACATCCTCCCTCATCAGTTACGTAGGTAAGCAGGTTCTCAGCATTGCAGCCCATTTGTTGTCTTAAGTTAGTTAAGCGGGGTTAACTAACCTGTCAGTTCAGCCTCAGGTCTAAAGCAGAGGCCTGGACTCCACTCCTTACTCCTCACTCCACAACTCTCCTTAAAAACAACTGACTCCTTTTTCCTGCCCCGGGGTCTCCAGACCCCTAGGTGGGCGTTTCCTTCCGTCTGGTCCTGCCCACTGGTGTGCCTGTCTTTCCCTGGGGGAGGTGACTAGGATTTTCTGGTTGGCTTTGTGTGACTTAGGTGAGGGAAGTTGTTATGCGGGGGCCTATGTGTGACTACCTGCAGTGTCAGGGCGTCACATATGTATGTGTGTATGTCTGCTAAAGGAATCCGCACCGTCATATTTACAAACACAAAATTTTGCAGACACCTCATGTGACTCAGGGAACGTCGTAGACTATGTTTTAACAGGAATATTTAACCCCGCGCTTTACAGTTACTCTCCAAAAAACCTGCCTCCATTAAACTGAATGGAGGTGGGAGCTGCAAGTTATTAATAGCAGCTGTGATTGGTTGCTATAAGAACAAAGGACATTCATAGTATAAGAAGCTTATGTGTGAGATAATATGATGTCAGTGGGGAGACAGATAGAGAGAGACAGACACAGACTGAGAGACAAACAGACAGAGACAGATAGGCATAGACAGACAGGGAAAGAGACAGAGACAAACAGACAGAGGCAGACAGGGAAAGAGACAGACAGAGATAGACAGGGAAAAAAGGCAGACAGACAGAGACAGAGAAAGAGACAGAGGCAGATAGGGAAACAGACAGAGACAAACATACAGAGACAGGCAGGAGAAAAGGCAGACCGACAGGGAAAGAGACAGACAGGGGAAGAGACAGACAGAGAGAGACAGACAGATAGAGACAGACAAAGAAATACAGAGATAGACAGGGAAAGAGACAAACGGGGAATGAGTCAGACAGAGAGAGACAAAGAGAGACAGGCAGAGAGAGACAGGGAAAGAGACAGACAGGGGAAGAGAAAGACAGAGACAGACAAAGAAATACAGAGACAGACAGGGGAAGAGACAGACAGGGGAAGAGACAGACAGGGGAAGAGACAGACAGACAGGGAAAGAGACAGACCTGGAAAAGAGACAGACCTGGAAAAGAGACAGGCCTGGAAAAGAGACAGACAGACATAGAAACAGACAGCCACAAAGAGAGAGAGAGACAGACAGACACAGAGAGACAGACAGAGATAGAGAGACAGACAGACATGGATAGAGATAGAGACACACAGAGACAGACAGATGACAGAGACTGGGAGAGAGACAGACAGAAGCATAAATCCCTAACTAAAACTTAACATTTAATGATAGTTTTAAAAGGTAAAAAAACACAAATCATGTAAATAGAATGACTCTCTTCTGTGCATAGAGTCAACATTTTGTGTTTGTAAATATGATGGTGCGGATTCCTTTAGCAGACATACACACATACATATGTGACGCCCTGACACTGCAGGTAGTCACACATAGGCCCCCGCATAACATCTTCCCTCACCTAAGTCACACAAAGCCAACCAGAAAACCCTAGTCACCTCCCCCAGGGAAAGACAGGCACACCAGTGGGCAGGACCAGACGGAAGGAAACGCCCACCTAGGGGTCTGGAGACCCCGGGGCAGGAAAAAGGAGTCAGTTGTTTTTAAGGAGAGTTGTGGAGTGAGGAGTAAGGAGTGGAGTCCAGGCCTCTGCTTTAGACCTGAGGCTGAACTGACAGGTTAGTTAACCCCGCTTAACTAACTTAAGATAACAAATGGGCTGCAATGCTGAGAACCTGCTTACCTACGTAACTGATGAGGGAGGATGTCGCAAATCCATGGGAAGATGTTCAAGCTCTCCTGCAGTTCTTGGTGGCCCGTACAGTCCGACCACTTCGAATTCTGAAAGGCACTCTTACCCTTTCTACCCTGGAACGAAGCTTAGGCAAATAAACATGCTTGACCCTGGAATTGTTGACTCCGGTCTTCCTTTCATACCCCACACCTCCATTCCCATTTCTTATTTAAAAGTAATTACACAGACACAAATTTATCTTTGGATAATTTTGGCCATAGCAGCCATTTTATTAACAAGAATACATAACCAATAAAATTTGCAATGTGGTAAGGTCCTTGAAGCTACCAAAACCCTGGTGATTCCCATAACCGAGCAATAAAAAACCTCAACTTGCTCCCAGCCGTTACCCACACTGGCTCAGGAGCACCAAATGGTAAGGGTTAATCCTCCGTCAACCCCAACCACACCCCCAGGGGCCCCGACATACCCCGTCGGGGTTCCCCCCCAAAATCACCAGGGGACCATCAATTCTGCCAATGAGGGGATCCATACCCGGATGAATCCCCGAACCAATTTTAAACCAACTTCAAGGACCCACCAATAAACAACACCACAACGAAGGCACCTTGAAACCCTTCAAGTGCCTGAGACCCCCCGCAACCAAAGGGCCCTCTCAATACCTCCCTGCAAGCCAAGAGCCCATAAGTCAGTTCCCACCGCATTAAGGTGTACCCCGTCAGCCAACCAAAATTCCTCTTCCGTCCTTTCCAATTCAACATGCCGTATTGCTATACCCCCGTTCCGACTAACAAACTTCGAGATCGCCCTATTAACCTTCGCCCGCGCCTTGTTCAACCTGTCAACTGACCGCGCTTTCTGCCAACTCTTTCTCGCTACTATCTCCGACCAGACTATCGTTAGACCTGGAAACGACACCCATAACCGTAACAAATCATGTTTGATGTCCTTTATCAAGATTCGAAAAGGACGCCCACCCAAATCATTCCCCCCGGCATGCAACACTAACATGTCAGGAGGTCTGTCCAACCGGGCGTATCTATGCACCTCCTGCAACACCCTGTTCCACCCTAACCCCCGAACACCGAGCCATCGCACGAGAGCCAGGTCCTTCTCAAAACCTAGCTGTCTCCCGTTCCATCTCGCGTCCGCTCGTCGGGCTCCCCAATACACATAAGAGTGGCCAAGGATCCAGACCAGGGAAGGAAGAGGGGGTGCTTCTGCAATACAAAATGTACAGACGACACCATTTTATTGCCTCACCAAACCAAATTGACAAAAAACACACACTCTCACCCCCCCCATTGCTACCCTAATACCCCCCCTTTTCCCCTCAATTGCCAACAACCACCTGGGGACGTACATACGACTTAAAGCGCTGCGACTTCCACCTACCAATCTGCTTAACTGTCTCCTCCGGTAGGCCGCATATAGAGGCCTCCGTCGCTGCCCCAATCCGAAAGACTTCGGATCTAACCCCAACGACTTCAAACATGCCCTAAAAACACTCACAAATTGGTATCTCGATAAAAAGGACCCATCCTCGTGACATAATAAGGGGCCATCCACCTTCGGACGGATCTGTTGAAAATTCCCGAGACACTTGAACGGGCACATATCAGATGCCACAACCATCCCCAAACGGACTAGTCTACCCACACCTCTCTGATCAGTTTTCGATTTCCTAATCCAAAATTCAACTCCGTTTTCCACTGACATAATGTCACCCCAATCCAAGCCCCCGGGGAACGCCTTACTGGGCGATACCAACTCCCCAACCCGCAGGGCTCCAAAAAACGCCAAAGAAAGGCTAACTTAAACAAACTCACCTCAAACGGAGATAGACAAACCCCCCACAACGCCCTACCCAGCCGGGTAGGGACCCAGCCCAGCCCAGCTGGGACCCAGTTTGAGCGAGGAACGGAACAAGTCCTTCCCACACCAAGGTTTGCAGGCCCTACCTCAGTCAGGGTTTCACCCACACTCTACAGCTCCGGAATGTCATGCTCTTCAGCCTCCTCCTCCTCCTGCGCATCCTCATCCACTTTACCCTCCACACCAGTCCCAAGCTGGAAGCACTGCAGCACTGCCTCGGTGAAGCGGCAACAGACTGTGCTGCAGCTAATCTGCATAGGTGACAAACCCCACAATGCAGAAGAGGTGTGGACAGCTCTAAAACAGCATGCAGATCACTGGCTCACACCTCTGAACCTAAAGCCAGGAAAGGTTGTGTGTGACAATGGCCGGAACCTGGTGGCGGCTTTGAGGCGAGGCCAGCTGACACATGTTCCATGCATGGCCCATGTGCTCAACCTCGTGGTTCAGCGGTTTCTAAAGTCATACCCAGAGCTGTCTGATCTGCTGGTAAAAGTTCGCTGCCTGTCTGCACATTTTCGAAAGTCACCTACTGCTTCAGCCGGCCTTGCCGGCTTTCAGCGTCGTTTGCATCTTCCGGCTCACAGACTGGTGTGTGATGTCCCCACGCGTTGGAATTCAACTCTGCACATGTTGATCAGGATATGTGAGCAGAAGAGGGCAGTTGTTGAGTACCTGCATCACCTAAGCCGTCGGGAAATGGGTCAAACTCCACACATAACACCTGAGGAGTGGAGATGGATGTCCGACCTATGTACCATCCTCCAAAACTTTGAGGACTCCACCAAGATGGTGAGCGGCGATGACGCCATTATTAGCGTCACCATACCGCTTCTCTGCCTTCTAAAACGGTCTCTGCTCAAAACCAAACATGATGCATTGCAGGCGGAACACGATGAGTTGGAGCAAGAAACAGTAGTGGGTGTGGGTGATAACACACAGTCCAGCCTCGTCTCATCACAACGTGCAGTGGAGGACTATGACGAGGAGGAGGATGAAGACATGGAGCAACTCTCCGGCCAAATTGAGGATATGACATGCATACCAATCATATGCTCAGTTCAGCGTGGCTGGCCAGAGGACAGGGTAGATGATGAGGAGGAGGAGGAGGAGGAGGAGGAGGAGGAGGAGAAGGAGGAGGACAGCATGTTCAGTCATCGTGTTGGTCTGGATACTGAAGTGATGGCTGTTAAGAGTCTGGCGCACATGGATGACTTTATGGTAAGCTGCCTGTCTCGTGACCCTCGCGTTAAGAACATCTTGGCCGACAATCATTACTGGTTGGTAACACTGTTAGACCCACGCTACAAGGAGAACTTTATGTCTCTTATTCCCGAGGCGGAGAGGTCAGCCAAAATGCAGCAGTTCCGGAAGGCCATAGTCACGGAAGTAGGCAAAGCATTCCCTTCACAAAACGCTAGCGTCATAATTGTAACACTATTAGTTAAAAGAAAGGGATAAAATGTAAAAAAAAACAAAATAAGGCATGACTTTTTTTTAACATCAAATTTTTTTTTTTTAGATTTAACCAAAGAATGTGCACATTTGTTATAATAAACAAGTGAAAAATGTTGAAAATCAGTCATCCAAAGGTGTGTGAAAAAAATATATATATATGGTACCAATAAAAATGTCACTTTGTCCTGCAAAGAATGCAGCCCCCCAAATTATTTTTTTCCTCTGTGCGGCCCATACACCCAGCCGAGTTTGAGACCCCCTGCCTTACACTATATAGATATCATGTTCATTCCCCATCTATCTTGCTCAGGAGAGCATCTCCCTCCCCCGGCACCAAGAGCAGCTCATATTGAATTGTTACATTGACTAGTAACACTGCACACAGAAATGCACCTTAATATTCCACTGTTAACCCTTTCCTCCCAGCAGTAACACACAACTCCTCACCTTGATATCATGGTGATTTATGGTCAGAATGACTTCAATGCGATCAGTGATTTCTATTCTAGCTCTGCTCACATAGATTTTATATCCACACTCAACTATAGGCCGTTCTTCATATTTTGGGGGCTTTTAGTCAGATATACTAGTTTGTGCCTGTATAGTATTGGTGTAGATGGGAGTGTAGGGCATGGGTTACATGGCACTGTGGTGGGATACTGATGGGAGGTATTGGTGCTGTGTTTGATGCTTCTACTGGGTATTTTCCTACAAATACTGGAACAGCTCACTGCTTAGAATGATCCTTCCCAGCTCTATAATATATTATATATACCCCACAATGCAGGCTCACACACACATTTGTCTCAAGTGTGTTGTAGGGACACAGATACAGTCTTGGTCATGTGACTAAAGGCTACTTTACACACTGCGATATCGGTCCCGATATCGCTAGTGTGGGTACCCGCCCCATCTGTTGCGCGACACGGGCAAATCGCTGCCCATGCCGCACAACACCGACCAGACCCGTCACACATACTTACCTGACCGGCGACGTCGCTGTGACCGGCGAACCGCCTCCTTTCTAAGGGGGCGGTCCGTGCGGCGTCACAGCGACGTCACTGAGCGACCGCCCAATAGCAGCGGAGGGGCGGAGATGAGTGGCCGGAACATCCCGCCCACCTCCTTCCTTCCTCATAGCGGCTGGGAGGCAGGTAAGGAGAGGTTCCTCGTTTCTGCGGTGTCACACGGAGTGATGTGTGCTGCCGCAGGAGCGACGAACTACATCGTTACTGCTGCAGTAACGATAATCGAGAATGGAGACCCATGTCACCGATGAGCGATTTTGCACGTTTTTGCAACGATGCAAAATCGCTCATCGGTGTCACACGCAGCAACATCGCTAATGCGGCCGGATGTGCGTCACAAATTCCGTGACCCCAACGACTCCGCATTAGCGATGTCGCAGCGTGTAAAGCCCCCTTTAGTGGGAGTGGTGTACAGGGTCTTAGCAGTAAAGAGTATTCCATATTTCTGCCAGATACCCACAGAGATATTGAAATCTGAAAAAAGAGACTTCTGCTCATTGAAGGTAAGAACTGCTCACATAGCGTTCAACTCCACAGCAAACGAGTGCTCTAGCACTGGCATCTCAGCAGGGATATTCCCCTACTACACATGTGTGTCTGGGTCGCTGTGACAGTTTACAGGACATAACTCAAGGCACCTAGATAGAAGGCAGAGGTACTGGGATTGGTTGGTTTTTGGTGACGGAGGTGCAGGGGCTGGCGCCCATGTGCAGTGCTGGCTAAGGTATATTGATGATATTTTGATTTTTTGGCAGGGCACTGTGGAGCAGCTCGAGACATTTATGGAGGAACTTAATAACAACACCTTTAACATCAGATTGACGCATAAGCATAGCAGCAGTTGCGTTGACTTCCTGGATATTAAAATTTCATTCGGTTCTGAGCGAATTGTTCAGACCGACGTCCATAGGAAGGAAACATCAGTCAACGCACTGCTGCATGCTTCTTCTGCTCATACCCCCTCCACCATCCGGGCCGTACCGACTGGCCAGTTCCTCAGGATGAAGCAAATTTGTTCGTCAGACACTGCTTTTGAACAACAGTCTGCCGACCTCCAGCGCCATAGGGGTGGCAAAGGCGGTCTTCCCCCGGTCTGCCTCAGCAACGGACACTAGCCAATAGTGACTAGTGAGATCAAGGGTAGAAAAATAATTTGCAGTTCTCAATGCAGCTAGCGATTCCTCAATACGGGGGAGTGGTGCTGTCCTTCTTCTTTAACAGGACCAACGGAGCTGCCCAAAGGCTACAACTGTCACGGATAACCCCAGCCGCCTTCATGTTGCTCAACATGTCCTTGGTACACTGGTAATGTGAAGGTGGTATTGGCTTATAGCTCTCTTTGATGGGTGGGTGTGCACCTGTGGGGATGTAGTGTTGGACCCCTTTTATTCCCCCAAAATCTAGCGGATGTTTGCTGAAGACTTGCTCGCTCGTATTCTTGCACTACCCTGTGGACCCGCTTCTTGTGATGTGAAGGTGTGGAGTCAGTGCCTACGTGTAATTCCTTACACCACTCCTCTGGCTGACTTGGTGAGCAGTCACTGACTGGGTGGGGTGCAGTAATAGTGGATGCTGCTACTTGGATAGCATGTGTATCTACTGTGAACAGCTTATCAATGGTGGCAAGTCGGGGCAGCTTAACCTCCTGCTCTCCGCAGTTTAACACTCTCACGGGCACTCTTCCCTTCCGCACTAATGAATAAAACTATGATGTAAATATCATATAGATACCCCACAATTGTAAATAAAGGTAGGTTATGGGAAAAGGGGGAACAGGGAAAGAGGAAAATAGTGTAATAAAGTATACCTTCTGGGGGTGAGAGGAAATGGCAGCACAGCCAGTGGAGGTGAAGCAAAAGGAAGCCTGCAACTAAAGAGTTGAGAGCGTTATCACATGGTGACTGAGCCTGATTGTAAAGGGAGCATAGAGTGGAGCATACTCTGGGCACGTTAGAACCCAAGTTCTTAAACCATGAATATGGACCCCTTTTATTCTCCCAAAGTCTAGCGGATGTTTGCTGAAGACTTGCTCGTATTCTTGCACTACCCTGTGGACCCGCTTCTTGTGATGTGAAGGTGTGGAGTCAGTGCCTACGTGTAATTCCTTACACCACTCCTCTGGTTGACTTGGTGAGCTGTCACTGAATGGGTGTGGTGAAGTAACGGTGGATGCTGTGGCTTGGATATCATATTAAATATAGGGACCCCCATACAGTAGTATGAGAAATTTTTTTGTATTCAATGATCGGTATTACCTTCAGGGGCGCGGCACGTGGACGTGCGTTCCATTAGCCTCACTGCATTCCACTCCCATACAGGAAGTGGGCGCAGCTATTACTACGGTCGCACATAAAAGAACCCACAGCCACCACTGCACACAGCTGACTCCACCACTGGAAACCCACTTCTACACCAACGCAGGTAAGACAGGATCGGCACCTCTATGCTCCCGTTACAATCAGGCTCAGTCACCATGTGATAATGCTCTCAACAATTTAGTTGCAGGCTTCCCCTTGCTTCACCTCCACTGGCTGTGCTGCCATTTCCTCTCCCCCCTGGAAGGTATACTTTATTACACTATTTTCCTGTTTCCCTCTTCTCCCTTTTCCCATAACCTACCTTTATCTGCATTTGTGGGGTATCTATATACTATTTATATCACAGTTTTATTCATTAATACGGAAGGGAAGAGTGCGCGTGAGAGTGTTGAACTGCGGAGAGCAAGAGGTTAAGCTGCCCCGATTTGCCACCATTGATAAGCTGTTCACAGTAGATACACATGCTATCCAAGCAGCAGCAGCATCCACCATTACTGCACCCCACCCAGTCAGTGACAGCTCACCAAGTCAGCCAGAGGAGTGGTGTCAGGAATTACACGTAGGCACTGACTACACACCTTCACATCACAAGAAGGGGGTGCAAGTGTGACGCCCTGGACTAGCCAGTTAGTCACAGACATAACACACACACACACCCCCTTTCCCGGATAGTTACACTAGTCAGACACAAAACCGTTGTTGCCTCCCTCCAGGGGCTGATGTCCACACCAGGTGGGGCGGTGCCAGGCGGTTGGCCCCACCCACCAAGGAGTTCACAGGCCTGGAGGTGGGAAAACCAGTTAGTTAGTTGAAGTTCAGTTAAGAGTTGAACCGTGGAGGTAGTGAGTTCAGGGAACAGCCCAGTTTTGGGTAGGAGTGCAAAACTGCTAGTGTCTGGGTCAGATCCCAGGCACTATGGGGAGATAAGGTATGCACACCAGTGACTATGTAAGGGGAATACATGAAATAGCAGAAACTGCTGTGTGAATACTGACTTGAAAAATTCAATAGCTATATGCAAGAGTGAATATGTGAAAAATGGAATCTGCATTACTGCCATGAACATATGAATCAAGAGAAATTTAGCTACTGAATTGATCAATGCAATAGAGCCCCAACACTACGCCAAAGTATTTCTCTACGTTGGGGTCCCTAGCTTGTGTGTGTCCTCTCATGCAGTTAAAAAACCTACCGTGTATGGGAAGCTGAGACCCAGGCTATTTATGCGTATGATATGGATTGGCAATAGGTGTGGTTGGGGAGGGTTCACAAACGAAAAAATACTAACAAATAGGAATAACGTTTGGAACACCATTCTAAGTCCGAACTGGGTGCAAAAACCTAAAAAAACATCACTATGGGGAGATAAGGTATGCACACCAGTGACTATGTAAGGGGAATACATGAAATAGCAGAAACTGCTGTGTGAATACTGACTTGAAAAATCCAATAGCATTAATTCACATAATCCTAGTGACTGCGCACACAACATGGCCAAACGAAAACAAAAGACAGTACCTGGCCATTCAATCAAATGGAAACTCATAGGCAACACAGTCCATTAGACTAGGCAATTACATGCAGCCAAACAAAGTTCATGGGCCTTGCCTCAGAGTCGAACCCACAACCTCTTGGAGAACAAGCAAAGAGCCTACCACTAAACCAACTCAGTGAAGTTGGAAACCAACTCTACATTAATTAACATAATCCTAGTGACTGCGCACACAACATGGCCAAACAAAAGCAAAAGACAGTACCTAGCCTATCAATCCAATGGAAACTCATAGGTAACACAGTACATTGGACTAGGCAATTACATGCAGCCATACAAAGCCCATGGGTCTTGCCCCAGAGTCGAACCCACAAACTCTCGTAGCCAGGGCAAAGAGCCTACCACTACACCAACACAGAGAAGTAGGTGAATGACTCTACATTAATTCACATAATCCTAGTGACTACGCACACAACATGGCCAAACAAATGCAAAAGACATTATCTGGCCTATCAATCCAATGGAAACTCATAGGCAACACAGTCCATTAGACTAGGCACTTACATGCAGCCATGTAAAGTTCATGGGCATTGCCTCAGAGTCGAACACACAACCTCTTGGAGAACAAGCAAAGAGCCTACCACTAAACCAACTCAGAGAAGTTGGAAACCGACTCTACATTAATTAACATAATCCTAGTGACTGCGCACACAACATGGCCAAACAAAAGCAAAAGACAGTACGTGGCCTATCAATCCAACGGAAACTCATAGGTAACACAGTACATTGGACTAGGCAATTACATGCAGCCATACAAAGCCCATGGGCCTTGCCCCAGAGTCAAACCCACAACCTCTCATAGCCAAGGCAAAGAGCCTACCAATACACCAACACAGAGAAGTGGAAAACCATTTCTACATTAATTCACATAATCCTAGTGACTGCGCACACAACATGGCCAAACAAAAGCAAAAGACAGTACCTGACCTATCAATCCAATGGAAACTCATAGGCAACACAGTCCATTGGACTAGACAATTACATGGAGACATACAAAGTCCATGGGCCTTGCCTCAGAGTCAAACCCACAACTTCTCGCAGCCAAGCAAAAAGCCTACCACTACACTAACACAGAGAAGTGGGAAACTGATTCTACATTAATTCACAAAATCCTACCGACTGCGCACACAACATGGCCAAACAAAAGACAATACCTGGCCTATTCATTCAATGAAAACTCATAGGCAACACAGTCCATTGGACTAGGCAATTACATTCAACCATACAAAGTCCATGGGCTTTGCCTCAAAGTCAAACCCACAACTTCTTGTAACCCAAGGAAAGAGCCTACCACTACACCAACACAGAGAAGAGAATGACTCTACATTAATTCACATAATCCTAGTGACTGCGCACACAACATGACCAAACGAAAACAAAAGACAGTCCCTGGCCTATCAATCCAATGGAAACTCATAGACAACATAGTCCAATGGACTACGCAATTACATGCAGCCATACAAAGTCCATGGGCCTTGCCTCAGAGTCATACCCACAATCTCTGGCAGAACAAGCAAAGAGCCTACAACTTCACCAACACAAAGAAGTAGGAAGCTGCGTCTACATTAATTCACATAATCCTAGTGACTGCGCACACAACATGGCCAAACAAAAGCAAAAGACCGTACCTGGCCTATCAATCCAATGGGAACTCATAGGCAACACAGTTAATTGAACTAGGCAATTACATGCAGCCATACAAACTCCATGGGCCTTGCCTCAGAGTCAAACCCACAACCTCTTGCAGCTAAGCAAAGAGCCTTCCACTACAGCAACACAGAGAACTGGGAAACTGATTCTACATTAATTCACATAATCCTACCGACTGCGCACACAACATAACCAAACAAAAGATAATACCTGGCCAATCAATCCAATGGAAACTCATAGGCAACACAGTCCATTGAACTAGGCAATTACACGCAGCCATATAAAGTCCATGGGCTTTGCCTCAGAGTCAAACCCACAATTTCTCGCAGCCCAAGCAAAGAGCCTACCACTACACCAAGACAGAGAAGTTGGAAACTGAGTTTACATTAGTTCACATAATCCTAGTGACTGCGCACACAACATGGCCAAACAAAAGCAAAAGACAGTACCTGGCCTATCAATCCAATGGGAACTCATAGGCAAAACAGTTATTTGAAATAGGCAATTACATGCAGCCATACAAACTCCAGGGGCCTTGCCTCAGAGTCGAACCCACAACCTCTTGCAGCTTAAGCAAAGAGACTACCACTACACCAACACAGAGAAGTAGGTGAATGACTCTACATTAATTCACATAATCCTAGTGACTGCGCACACAACATTGCCAAACAAAAGAAAAAGACAGTACCTGGCCTATCAATCCAATAGAAACTCATAGGCAAAGCAATCAATTGGACTAGGCAATTACATGCAGCCATACAAAGTCCATGGGCCTTGCCTCAAAGTCGAACTCACAACCTCTCGCAGCTCAAGCAAAGAGCCTACCACTACACCAACACAGAGAAATGTAAACCTGACTCTACATTATTTCACATAATCCTAGTGACTGCGCACACAACATGGCCAAACGAAAACAAAAGACAGTAACTGGCCTATCAATCCAATAGAAACTCATAGGCAACACAGTCCATTGGACTAAGCAATTACATGCAGCCATTCAAAGTCCATGAGCCTTGCATTAGAGTCGAACCCACAACCTCTCGCAGCCCAAGCAAAGAGCCTACCACTACACCAACACAGAGAAGTGGGAAACTGACTCTACATTAATTCCCATAACCCTAGTGACTGCGCACACAACATGGTCAAACAAAAGCAAAAGGCAGTACCTGGCCTATCAATCCAATGGAAACTCATAGGCAACATAGTCCATTGGACTAGGCAATTACATGCAGCCATACAAAGTCCATGGGCCTTGCCTCAGAGTCAAACCCACAACCTCTGGCAGAACAAGCAAAGAGCCTACAACTACAAAAACACAAAGAAGTAGGAAGCTGCGTCTACATTAATTCACATAATCCTAGTGACTGCGCACACAACATGGCCAAACAAAAGCAGAAGACATTACCTAGCCTATCAAGCCAATGGAAACTCATAGGCAACACAGTCAATTGAACTAGGCGATTACATGCAGCCATACAAACTCCATGGGCCTTGCCTCAGAGTCGAACCCACAATTTCTCGCAGCCCAAGCAAAGAGCCTACCACTACACCAACACAGAGAAGTTGGAATCTGAGTTTACATTAGTTCACATAATCCTAGTGACTGCGCACACAACATGGCCAAACAAAAGCAAAAGACAGTACCTGGCCTATCAATCCAATGGGAACTCATAGGCAACACAGTCAATTGAACTAGGCGATTACATGCAGCCATACAAACTCCATGGGCCTTGCCTCAGAGTCGAACCCACAACCTCTCGCAGCTTAAGCAAAGAGACTACCACTACACCAACACAGAGAATTAGGTGAATGCCTCTACATTAATTCACATAATCCTAGTGACTGCGCACACAACATGGCCAAACAAAAGCAAAAGACAGTACCTGGCCTATTAATCCAATGGAAACTCATAGGCAACGCAATCCTTTGGACTAGGCAATAACATGCAGCCATACAAAGTCCATGGGCCTTGCCTCAGAGTCAAAACCACTACCTCTCAAAGCCCAAGCAAAGAGCCTACCACTACACCAACACAGAGAAGTGCGAAATTGACTCAACATAAATTCACATAATCCTAGTGACTGCGCACACAACATGGCCAAACAAAAGAAAAAGACAGTACCTGGCCTATCATTCCAATTGAAACTCATAGGTAACATAGTCCATTGGACTAGGCAATAACATGCAGCCATACAAAGTCCATGGGCCTTGCCTCAGAGTCGAACTCACAACCTCTCGCAGCCCAAGAAAAAAGCCTACCACTACATCAACACAGAGAAGTGTGAAACTGACTCTACATTAATTCACATAATCCTAGTGACTGCGCACACAACATGGCCAAACAAAAGAAAAAGACAGTACCTGGCCTATCATTCCAATTGAAACTCATAGGTAACATAGTCCATTGGACTAGGCAATAACATGCAGCCATACAAAGTCCATGGGCCTTGCCTCAAAGTTGAACTCACAACCTCTCGCAGCTCTAGCAAAGAGCCTACAACTACACCAACACAGAGAAATGTGAACCTGACTCTACATTAATTCACATAATCCTAGTGACTGCGCACACAACATGGCCAAACAAAAGCAAAAGACAGTACCTGGCCTATAAATCCAATAGAAACTCATAGGCAACACAGTCCATTGGACTAGACAATTACATGGAGACATACAAAGTCCATGGGCCTTGCCTCAGAGTCAAACCCACAGCCTCTCGCAGCCAAGCAAAGAGCCTACCACTACACCAACACAGAGAAGTGGGAAACTGATTCTACATTAATTCACATAATCCTACCGACTGCGCACACAACATGGCCAAACAAAAGAAAATACCTGGCCTATCAATCCAATGGAAACTCATAGGCAACACAGTCCATTAGACTAGGCAAATACATGCAGCCATACAAAGCCCATGGGCCTTGCCCCAGAGTCGAACCCACAACCTCTTGTAGCCAAAGCAAAGAGCCTACAAATACACCAACACAGAGAAGTGGAAAACTGATTCTACATTAATTCACATAATCCTAGTGACTGCGCACACAACATGGCCAAACAAAAGCAAAAGACATTACCTGGCCTATAAATCCAATAGAAACTCATAGGCAAAGCAATCAATTGGACTAGGCAATTACATGCAGCCATACAAAGTCCATGGGCCTTGCCTCAGAGTCGAACCCACAACCTCTTGTAGCCCAAGCAAAGAGCCTACCACTACACCAACACAGAGAAGTTGGTACAGAGTTTACATTAGTTCACATAATCCTAGTGACTGTGCACACAACATGGCCAAACAAAAGCAAAAGACAGTCCCTGGCCTATCAATCCAATGGAAACTCATATACAACATAGTCCATTGGACTAGGCAATTACATGCAGCCATACAAAGTCCATGGGCCTTGCCTCAGAGTCAAACCCACAACCTCTGGCAGAACAAGCAAAGAGCTTACAACTACACCAACACAAAAAAGTAGGAAGCTGCGTCTACATTAATTTACATATTCCTAGCGACTGCGCACACAACATGGCCAAACAAAAGCAAAAGACATTACCTGGCCTATCAAGCCAATGGAAACTCATAGGCAACACAGTCCATTGGACTAGGCAATTACATGCAGCCATACAAAGTCCATGGGCTTTGCCTCAGAGTCAAACCCACAATTTCTCGCATCCCAAGCAAAGAGCCTACCACTACAACAACACAGACAAGTTGGAAACTGAGTTTACATTAGTTCACATAATCCTAGTGACTGTGCACACAACATGGCGAAACAAATGCAAAAGACATTATCAGGCCTATCAATCCAATGGAAACTCATAGGCAACACAGTCCATTAGACTAGGCAAATACATGCAGCCATACAAAGTTCATGGGCCTTGCCTCAGAGTCGAACCCACAACCTCTTGGAGAACAAGCAAAGAGCCTACCACTAAACCAACACAGAGAAGTTGGAAACTGATTCTACATTAATTCACATAATCCTACCGACTGCGCACACAACATGGCTAAACAAAAGCAAAAGACAGTACCTGGCTTATCAATCCAATGGAAACTCATAGGCAACACAGTCCATTGGACTAGGCAATAACATGCAGCCATAAAAAGTCCATGGGCCTTGCCTCAGAGTCAAACCCACAACCTCTCGCAGCTCAAGCAAAGAGCCTACCACTACACCAACACAGAGAAATGTGAACCTGCCTCTACATTAATTCACATAATCCTAGTGAGTGCGCACACAACATGGCCAAACGAAAACAAAAGACAGTACCTGGCTTATCAATCCAATGGAAACTCATAGGCAACACAGTCCATTGGACTAGGCAATTACATGCAGCCATAAAAAGTCCATGGGCCTTGCCTCAGAGTCAAACCCACAACCTCTCGCAGCCCAAGCAAAGAGCCTACCACTACACCAACACAGAGAAATGTGAAACTGACTCTACATTAATTCACATAATCCTAGTGACTGCGCACACAACATGGCCAAACGAAAGCAAAAGTCAATACCTGGCCTATCAATCCAATGGAAACTCATAGGCAACAAAGTCCATTGGACTAGGCAATTACATGCAGCCATAAAAAGTCCATGGGCCTTGCCTCAGAGTCAAACCCACAACCTCTCGCAGCCCAAGCAAAGAGCCTACCACTACACCAACAAAGAGAAATGTGAAACTGACTCTACATTAATTCACATATTCCTAGTGACTGCGCACACAACATGGCCAAACAAAAGCAAAAGAAAGCACCTGGCCTATCAATCCAATGGAAACTCATAGGTAACGCAGTCCATTGGACTATGCAATTACATGCAGCCATACAAAGTCCATGGGCCTTGCCTCAGAGTCGAACTCACAACCTCTCGCAGCCCAACAAAAAAGCCTACCACTTCAGCAACACAGAGAAGTGTGAAACTGTCTCTACATTAACTCACATAATCCTAGTGACTGCGCACAAAACATGGCCAAACGAAAACAAAAGACAGTACCTGGCCTATCAATCCATTGGACTAGGCAATTACATGCAGCCATACAAAGTCCATGGGCCTTGCCTCAGAGTCAAACCCACAACCTCTTACAGCCCAAGCAAAGAGCCTACCACTACACCAACACAGAGAAGTGCGAAACTGACTCAACATAAATTCACATAATCCTAGTGACTGCGCACACAACATGGCCAAACAAAAGCTAAAGACAGTCCCTTGCCTATCAATCCAATGGAAACTCATAGACAACATAGCCCATTGGAATAGGCAATTACATGCAGCCTCACAAAGTCCATGGGCCTTGCCTCAGAGTCAAACCCACAACCTCTGGCAGAACAAGCAAAGAGCCTACAACTACACCAACACAAAGAAGTAGGAAGCTGCGTCTACATTAATTCACATAATCCTAGTGAATGCGCACACAACATGGCCAAACAAAAGCAAAAGACATTACCTGGCCTATCAGGCCAATGGAATCTCATAGGCAACACAGTCCATTGAACTAGGCGATTACATGCAGCCATACAAAGTCCATGGGCCATGCCGCAGAGTCAAACCCACAACCTCTCGCAGCCAAGCAAAGTAGCTTCCACTACACCAACACAGAGAAGTGGGAAACGGATTCTACATTAATTCACATAATCCTAGTGACTGCGCACACAACATGGCCAAACAAAAGCAAAAGACAATACCTGGCCTATCAATCCAATGGAAACTCGTAGGCAACACAGTCCATTGGACTTGGCAATTACATGCAGCCATACAAAGTCCATGGGCCTTGCCTCAGAGTCAAACCCACAACCTCTGGCAGAACAAGCAAAGAGCCTACAACTACACCAACACAAAGAAGTAGGAAGTTGCGTCCACATTAATTCACATAATCCTAGTGAATGTGCACACAACATGGCCAAACAAAAGCAAAAGACATTACCTGGCCTATCAAGCCAATGGAAACTCATAGGCAACACAGTCCATTGAAGTAGACAATTACATGGAGACATACAAAGTCCATGGGCCTTGCCTCAAAGTCAAACCCACAACCTCTCGCAGCCAAGCAAAGAGCCTACCACTACACCAACACAGATAAGTGGGAAACTGATTCTACATTAATTCACATAATCCTACCGACTGCGCACACAACATGGCCAAACAAAAGACAATACCTGGCCTATCAATCCAATGGAAACTCATAGGCAACACAGTCCATTAGACTAGGCAAATACATGCAGCCATACAATGTTCATGGGCCTTGCCTCAGAGTCGAACCCACAACTTCTTGAAGAACAAGCAAAGAGCCTACCACTAAACCAACACAGAGAAGTTGGAAACCGACTCTACATTAATTCACATAATCCTAGTGACTGCGCACACAACATGGCCAAACAAAAGCAAAAGACAGTACCTGGCCTATCAATCCAATGGAAATTCATAGGTAACACAGTACATTAGACTAGGCAATTAAATGCAGCCATACAAAGCCCATGGGCCTTGCCCCAGAGTCGAACCCACAACCTCTCGTAGCCCAAGCAAAGAGCCTACCAATACACCAACACAGAGAAGTGAAAAACTGATTCTACATTAATTCACATAATCCTAGTGACTGCGCACACAACATGGCCAAACAAAAGCAAAAGACAGTACCTGGCCTATCAATCCAATAGAAACTCATAGGCAAAGCAATCAATTGGACTAGGCAATTACATGCAGCCATACAAAGTCCATGGGCCTTGCCTCAGAGTCGAACCCACAACCTCTTGTAGCCCAAGCAAAGAGCCTACCACTAAACCAACACAGAGAAGAGCGAAACTGACTCAACATAAATTCACATAATCCTAGTGACTGCACACACAACATGGCCAAACAAAAGCAAAAGACAGTCCCTGGCCTATCAATCCAATGGAAACTCATATACAACATAGTCCATTGGACTAGGCAATTACATGCAGCCATACAAAGTCCATGGGCCTTGCCTCAGAGTCAAACCCACAACCTCTGGCAGAACAAGCAAAGAGCTTACAACTACACCAACACAAAAAAGTAGGAAGGTGCGTCTACATTAATTCACATATTCCTAGAGACTGCGCACACAACATGGCCAAACAAAAGCAAAAGACATTACCTGGCCTATCAAGCCAATGGAAACTCATAGGCAACACAGTCCATTGGACTAAACAATTACATGCAGCCATACAAAGTCCATGGGCTTTGCCTCTGAGTCAAACCCACAATTTGTCGCAGCCCAAGCAAAGAGCCTACCACTACACCAACACAGACAAGATGGAAACTGAGTTTACATTAGTTCACATAATCCTAGTGACTGTGCACACAACATTGCGAAACAAATGCAAAAGACATTATCTGGCCTATCAATCCAATGGAAACTCATAGGCAACACAGTCCATTAGACTAGGCAAATACATGCAGCCATATAAAGTTCATGGGCCTTGCCTCAGAGTCGAACCCACAACCTCTTGGAGAATAAGCAAAGAGCCTACCACTAAATCAACACAGAGAAGTTGGAAACTGACTCTACATTAATTCACATAATCCTAGTTACTGCGCACACAACATGGCCAAACAAAAGCAAAAGACAGTACCTGGCCTATCAATCCAATGGAAACTCATAGGCAACACAGTCCATTGGACTAGACAATTACATGGAGACATACAAAGTCCATGGGCCTTGCTTCAGAGTCAAACCCACAACCTCTCGCAGCCAAGCAAAGAGCCTACCACTACACCAATACAGAGAAGTGGGAAACTGATTCTACATTAATTCACATAATCCTACCGACTGCGCACACAACATGGCTAAACAAAAGCAAAAGACAGTACCTGGCTTATCAATCCAATGGAAACTCATAGGCAACACAGTCCATTGGACTAGGCAATAACATGCAGCCATACAAAGTCCATGGGCCTTGCCTCAAAGTCGAACTCACAACCTCTCGCAGCTCAAGCAAAGAGCCTACCACTACACCAACACAGAGAAATGTGAACCTGCCTCTACATTAATTCACATAATCCTAGTGACTGCGCACACAACATGGCCAAACGAAAGCAAAAGTCCATACCTGGCCTATCAATCCAATGGAAACTCATAGGCAACACAGTCCATTGGACTAGGCAATTACATGCAGCCATAAAAAGTCCATGGGCCTTGCCTCAGAGTCAAACCCACAACTTCTCGCAGCCCAAGCAAAGATCCTACCACTACACCAACACAGAGAAATGTGAAACTGACTCTACATTAATTCACATAATCCTAGTGACTGCGCACACAACATGGCCAAACGAAAGCAAAAGTCAATACCTGGCCTATCAATCCAATGAAAACTCATAGGCAACACAGTCCAGTGGACTAGGCAATTACATGCAGTTATACAAAGTCCATGAACCTTGCATTAGAGTCAAACCCACAACTTCTCGCAGCCAAAGCAAAGAGCCTACCACTACACCAACACAGAGAAGTTTCAAACTGACTCTTCATTAACTCACATAATCCTAGTGACTGCGCACACAACATGGCCAAACGAAAGCAAAAGACAGTACCTGGCCTATCAATCCAATGGAAACTCATAGGCAACACAGTCCATTGGACTAGGCAATTACATGCAGCCATACAAAGTCCATGGGCCTTGCCTCAGAGTCGAACTCACAACCTCTCGCAGCCCAAGAAAAAAGCCTACCACTACAGCAACACAGAGAAGTGTGAAACTGACTCTACATTAATTCACATAATCCTAGTGACTGCGCACACAACATGGCCAAACAAAAGCAAAAGACAGTACCTGGCCTATCATTCCAATTAAAACTCATAGGCAACATAGTCCATTGGACTAGGCAATAACATGCAGCCATACAACGTCCATGGGCCTTGCCTCAAAGTCGAACTCACAACCTCTCGCAGCTCAAGCAAAGAGCCTACCACTACACCAACACAGAGAAATGTGAACCAGACTCTACATTAATTCACATAATCCTAGTGACTGCGCACACAACATGGCCAAACAAAAGCAAAAGGCAGTACCTGGCCTATCAATCCAATGGGAACTCATAGGCAACACAGTCAATTGAACTACGCAATTATATGCAGCCATACAAACTCCATGGGCCTTGCCTCAGAGTCGAACCCACAACCTCTCGCAGCTTAAGCAAAGAGCCTACCCCTAAACCAACACAGAGAAGTTGGGAACTGACTCTACATTAATTCACATAATCCTAGTGACTGCGCACACAACATGGCCAAACAAAAGCAAAAGACAGTACCTGGCCTATCAATCCAATGGAAACTCATAGGCAACACAGTCCATTGGTCTAGACAATTACATGGAGACATACAAAGTCCATGGGCCTTGCCTCAGAGTCAAACCCACAACCTCGCACAGCCAAGCAAAGAGCCTACTACTACACCAACACAGAAAAGTGGGAAACTGGTACTACATTAATTCACATAATCCTACCGACTGCGCACACAACATGGCCAAACAAAAGCAAAAGTCAGTACCTGGCTTATCAATCCAATGGAAACTCATAGGCAACACAGTCCATTGGACTAGAAAATTACATGGAGACATACAAAGTCCATGGCCCTTGCCTCAGAGTCAAACCCTCAACCTCTCGCAGCCAAGCAAAGAGCCTACCACTACACCAACACAGAGAAGTGGGAAACTGATTCTACATTAATTCACATAATCCTACCGACTGCGCACACAACATGGCTAAACAAAAGACAATACCTGGCCTATCAATTCAATGGAAACTCATAGGCAACACAGTCCATTGGACTAGGCAATTACATGCAGCCATACAAAGTCCATGGGCTTTGCCTAAAAGGCAAACCCACAACTTCTCGCAGCCCAAGCAAAGAGCCTACCACTACACCAACACAGAGAAGTGGGAAACTGATTCTACATTAATTCACATAATCCTACCGACTGCGCACACAACATGGCCAAACAAAAGACAATATCTGGCCTATCAATCCAATGGAAACTCATAGGCAACACAGTCCATTAGACTAGTCAAATACATGCAGCCATACAAAGTTCATGGGCCTTGCCTCAGAGTCGAACCCACATCCTCTTGGAGAACAAGCAAAGAGCCTACCACTAAACCAACACAGAGAAGTTGGAAACTGACTCTACATTAATTCACATAATCCTAGTGACTGCGCACACAACATGGCCAAACAAAAGCAAAAGACATTACCTGGCCTATCAATCCAATGTAAACTCATAGGTAACACAGTACATTGGACTAGGCAATTGCATGCAGCCATACAAAGCCCATGGGCCTTGCCCCAGAGTCAAACCCACAACCTCTCGTAGCCCAAGCAAAGAGCCTACCAATACACCAACACAGAGAAGTGGAAAACAGATTCTACATTAATTCACATAATCCTAGTGACTGCGCACACAACATGGCCAAACAAAAGCAAAAGACGGTACCTGGCCTATCAATCCAATGGAAACTCATAGGCAACGCAATCAATTGGACTAGGCAATTACATGCAGCCATACAAAGTCCATGGGCCTTGTCTCAGAGTCAAACCCACAACCTCTCTCAGCCCAAGCAAAGAGCCTACCACTACACCAACACAGAGAAGAGCGAAACTGACTCAACATAAATTCACATAATCCTAGTGACTGCGCACACAACATGGCCAAACAAAAGCAAAAGACAGGCCCTGGCCTATCAATCCAATGGAAACTCATAGACAACATAGTCCATTGGACTAGGCAATTACATGCAGCCATACAAAGTCCATGGGCCTTGCCTCAGAGTCAAACCCACAACCTCTGGCAGAACAAGCAAAGAGCTTACAACTACACCAACACAAATAAGTAGGAAGCTGCGTCTACATTAATTCACATATTCCTAGTGACTGCGCACACAACATGGCCAAACAAAAGCAAAAGACATTACCTGGCCTATCAAACCAGTGGAAACTCATAGGCAACACAGTCCATTGGACAAGACAATTACATGCAGCCATACAAAGTCCATGGGCTTTGCCTCAGAGTCAAACCCACAATTTCTCGCAGCCCAAGCAAAGAGCCTACCACTACACCAACACAGAGAAGTTGGTAACAGAGTTTACATTAGTTCACATAATCCTAGTGACTGTGCACACAACATGGCCAAACAAATGCAAAAGACATTATCTAGCCTATCAATCCAATGGAAACTCATAGGCAACACAGTCCATTAGACTAGGCAAATACATGCAGCCATACAAAGTTCATAGGCCTTGCCTCAGAGTCGAACCCACAACCTCTTGGAGAACAAGCAAAGAGCCTACCACTAAACCAACACAGAGAAGTAGGTGAATGACTCTACATTAATTCACATAATCCTAGTGACTGCGCACACAACATGGCCAAACAAAAGCAAAAGACAGTATCTGGCCTATCAATCCAATTGAAGCTCATAAGCAACATAGTCCATTGGACTAGGCAATAACATGCAGCCATACAATGTCCATGGGCCTTGCCTCAAAGTCGAACTCACAACCTCTCGCAGTTTAAGCAAAGAGCCTACTACTACACCAACACAGAGAAATGTGAACCTGACTCTACATTAATTCACATAAACCTAGTGACTGCGCACACAACATGGCCAAACGAAAGCAAAAGTCAATACCTGGCCTATCAATCCAATGGAAACTCATAGGCAACACAGTCCATTATACTAGGCAATTACATGCAGCCATAAAAAGTCCAAGGGCCTTGCCTCAGAGTCAAATCCACAACCTCTCGCAGCTCAAGCAAAGAGCCTACCACTACACCAACACAGAGATATGTGAAACTGACTCTATATTAATTCACATAATCCTAGTGACTGCGCACACAACATGGCCAAACGAAAGCAAAAGTCAATACCTGGCCTATCAATCCAATGGAAACTCATAGGCAACACAGTCCTTTGGACTAGGCAATTAGATGCAGCCATACAAAGTCCATGAGCCTTGCATTTGAGTCGAACTCACAACCTCTCCCAGCCCAAGCAAAGAGCCTACCACTACACCAACACAGAGAAGTGGGAAACTGACTCAACATTAATTCACATAATCCTAGTGACTGCGCACAAAACATGGCCAAACAAAAGCAAAAGAAGGCACCTGGCCTATCAATCCAATGGAATCTCATAGGTAACACAGTCCATTGGACTATGCAATTACATGCAGCCATAAAAAGTCCATGGGCCTTGCCTCAGAGTCGAACTCACAACCTCTCGCAGCCCAAGAAAAAAGCCTACCACTACAGCAACTTGGAGAAGTGTGAAACCGACTCTACATTAACTCACATAATCCTAGTGACTGCGCACACAACATGGCCAAACAAAAGCAAAAGACAGTACCTGGCCTATCAATCCAATGGAAACTCAGAGGCAACCCCATCCATTGGACTAGGCAATTACATGCAGCCATACAGAGTCCATGGGCCTTGCCTCAGAGTCTATCCCACAACCTCTGGCAGAACAAGCAAAGAGCCTACAACCACACCAACACAAAGAAGTAGGAAGCTGCATCTACATTAATTCACATAATCCTAGTGACTGCGCACACAACATGGCCAAACAGAAGCAAAAGACATTACCTGGCCTATCAAGCCAATGGAAACTCATAGGCAACACAGTCCATTGAACTAGGCAATTACATGCAGCCATACAAAGTCCATGGGCCTTGCCTCAGAGTCAAACCCACAACTTCTCGCAGCCAAGCAAAGCGCCTTCCACTACACCAACACAGAGAAGTGGGAAACTGATTCTACATTAATTCACATAATCCTACCGACTTCGCACACAACATAACCAAACAAAAGACAATACCTGGCCTATCAGTCCAATGAAAACTCATAGGCAACACAGTACATTGGACTAGGCAATTACATGCAGCCATACAAAGTCTATGGGCTTTGCCTCAGAGTCAAACCCACATTTTCTCGCAGCCCAAGAAAAGAGCCTACCACTACACCAACACAGAGAAGTTGAAAACTGAGTTTACATTAGTTCACATAATCCTAGTGACTGCGCACACAACATGGCCAAACAAAAGCAAAAGGTAGTACCTGGCCTATCAATCCAATAGGAACTCATAGGTAACACAGTCAACTGAAATAGGCAATTACATGCATCCATACAAACTCCATGGGCCTTGCCTCAAAGTCGAACCAACAACCTTTCGCAGCTTAAGCAATAAGACTACCACTACACCAACACAGAGAAGTAGGTAAAGGACTCTACATTAATTCACATAATCCTAGAGACTGCGCACCCAACATGGCCAAACAAATGCAAAAGACATTATCTGGCCTATCAATCCAATGAAATCATAGGCAACATAGTCCATTAGACTAAGCAAATATATGCAGCCATACAAAGTTAATGGGCCTTGCCTCAGAGTCGAACCCACAACCTCTTGGAGAACAAGCAAAGAGCCTACCACTAAACCAACACAGAGAAGTTGGAAACAAACTCTACATTAATTCACAGAATCCTAGTGACTGCGCACACAACATGGCAAAACAAAAGCAAAAGACAGCACCTGGCCTATCAATCCAATGAAAACTCAAAGCTAACACAGTACATTGGACTAGGCAATTACATGCAGCCATACAAAGCCCATTGGCCTTGCCCCAGAGTCGAACCCACACCCTCTCGTAGCCCAAGGAAAGAGCCTACTAATACACCAACACAGAGAAGTGGAAAACCAATTCTTCATTAATTCACATAATCCTAGTGACTGCGCACATAACATGGCCAAACAAAAGCAAAAGACAGTACCTGGCCTATCAAACCAATGGAAACTCATAGGAAACACAGTCCATTGGACTAGACAATTACATGGAGACATACAAAGTCCATGGGCCTTGCATTAGAGTCGAACCCACAACCTCTCGCAGCCCAAGCAAAGAGCCTACCACTACACCAACACAGAGAAGTGGGAAACTGTTTCTACATTAATTCAAATAATCCTACCGACTGCGCACACAACATGGCCAAACAAAAGACAATACCTGGCCTATCAATTCAAAGGAAACTCATAGGCAACACAGTCCATTGGACTTGGCAATTACATGCAGCCATACAAAGTCCATGGGCTTTGCCTCAGAGTCAAACCCACAATTTCTCGCAGCCCAAGGAAATAGCCTACGATTACACCAACACAGAGAAGTTGGAAACTGAGTTTACATTAGTTCACATAATCCTAGTGACTGCGCACACAACATGGCCAAACAAAAGACAATACCTGGCTATCAATTCAATGGAAACTCATAGGCAACACAGTCAATTGAACTAGGCAATTACATGCTGCCATACAAACTCCATGGGCTTTGCCTCAGAGTCGAACCCACAACCTCTCGCAGTTTAAGCAAAGAGACTACCACTACACCAACACAGAGAAGAAGGTGAATGACTCTACATTAATTCACATAATCCTAGTGACTGCGAACACAACATGGCCAAACAAAAGCAAAAGACAGTACCTTGCCTATCAATCCAATTGAAACTCATAGGCAACATAGTCCATTGGACTAGGCAATAACATGCAGCCATACAAAGTCCATGGGCCATGCCTCAAAGTCTAACTCACAACCTCTCGCAGCTCAAGCAAAGAGCCTACCACTACACCAACACAGAGAAATGTGAACCTGACTCTACATTAATTCACATAATCCTAGTAATGTACTGTGTTACCTATGAGTTTACATTGGATTGATAGGCCAGGTAATGTCTTTTGCTTTTGTTTGGCCATGTTGTGTGCGCAGTCACTAGGATTATGTGAATTAATGTAGAGTTGGTTTCCAACTTCTCTGTGTTGGATTAGTGGTAGGCTCTTTGCTTGTTCTCCAAGAGGATGTGGGTTCGACTCTGAGGCAAGGCCCATGAACTTTATATGGCTGCATGTATTTGCCTAGTCTAATGGACTGTGTTGCCTATGAGTTTCCATTGGATTGATAGGCCAGGTATTGTCTTTTGTTTGGCCATGTTGTGTGCGCAGTCGGTAGGATTATGTGAATTAATGTAGAATCAGTTTTCCACTTCTCTGTGTTGGTGTAGTGGTAGGCTCTTTGCTTGGCTGCGAGAGGTTGTGGGTTTGACTCTGAGGAAAGGCCCATGGACTTTGTATGTCTCCATGTAATTGTCTAGTCCAATGGACTGTGTTGCCTATGATTTTCCATTGGATTGATAGGCCAGGTACTGTCTTTTGCTTTTGTTTGGCCATGTTGTGTGCGCAGTCACTAGGATTATGTGAATTAATGTAAACTCAGTTACCAACTTCTCTGTGTTGGTGTAGTGGTAGGCTCTTTGCTTGGGCTGCGAGAAGTTGTGGGTTTGACTTTTAGGCAAAGCCCATGGACTTTGTATGGCTGCATGTAATTGCCTAGTCCAATGGACTGTGTTGCCTATGAGTTTCCATTGAATTGATAGGCCAGGTATTGTCTTTTGTTTGGCCGTGTTGTGTGCGCAGTCGGTAGGATTATGTGAATTAATGTAGAATCAGTTTCCCACTTCTCTGTGTTGGTTTAGGGGTAGGCTCTTTGCTTAAGCTGCGAGAGGTTGTGGGTTCGACTCTGAGGCAAGGCCCATGGAGTTTGTATGGCTGCATGTAATTGCGTAGTTCAATTGACTGTGTTGCGTATGAGTTCCCATTGGATTGATAGGCCAGGTACTGCCTTTTGCTTATGTTTGGCCATGTTGTGTTCGCAGTCACTAGGATTATGTGAATTAATGTAGAGTCAGGTTCACATTTCTCTGTGTTGGTGTAGTGGTAGGCTCTTTGCTTGAGCTGCGAGAGGTTGTGAGTTAGACTTTGAGGCAAGGCCCATGGACTTTGTATGGCTGCATGTTATTGCCTAGTCCAATGGACTATGTTGCCTATGAGTTTCAATTGGATTGATAGGCCAGGTACTGTCTTTTGCTTTTGTTTGGCCATGTTGTGTTCGCAGTCACTAGGATTATGTGAATTAATGTAGAGTCATTCACCTACTTCTCTGTGTTGGTGTAGTTGTAGTCTCTTTGCTTAAGCTGTGAGAGGTTGTGGGTTCGACTCTGAGGCAAAGCACATGGAGTTTGTATGGCAGCATGTAATTGCCTAGTTCAATTGACTGTGTTGCCTATGAGTTTCCATTGAATTGATAGGCCAGGTATTGTCTTTTGTTTGGCCATGTTGTGTGCGCAGTCAGTAGGATTATTTGAATTAATGTAGAATCAGTTTCCCACTTCTCTGTGTTGGTGTAGTGGTAGGCTCTTTGCTTGGGCTGCGAGAGGTTGTGGGTTCGACTCTATTGCAAGGCCCATGGACTTTGTATGGCTGCATGTAATTGCCTAGTCCAATGTACTGTGTTAGCTTTGAGTTTCCATTGGATTGATAGGCCAGGTACTGTCTTTTGCTTTTGTTTGGCCATGTTGTGTGCGCAGTCACTAGGATTCTGTGAATTAATGTAGAGTCTGTTTCCAACTTCTCTGTGTTGGTTTAGTGGTAGGCTCTTTGCTTGTTCTCCAAGAGGTTGTGGGTTCGACTCTGAGGCAAGGCCCATTAACTTTGTATGACTTTGCTTAGTCTAATGGACTATGTTGCCTATGATTTCATTGGATTGATAGGCCAGATAATATCTTTTGCATTTGTTTGGCCATGTTGTGTGCGCAGTCACTAGGATTATGTGAATTAATGTAGAGTCATTTACCTACTTCTCTGTGTTGGTGTAGTGGTAGTCTCTTTGCTTAAGCTGCGAAAGGTTGTTGGGTCGACTTTGAGGCAAGGCCCATGGAGTTTGTATGGCTGCATGTAATTGCCTATTTTAGTTGACTGTGTTACCTATGAGTTCCTATTGGATTGATAGGCCAGGTACTACCTTTTGCTTTTGTTTGGCCATGTTGTGTGCGCAGTCACTAGGATTATGTGAACTAATGTAAACTCAGTTTTCAACTTCTCTGTGTTGGTGTAGTGGTAGGCTCTTTGCTTGGGCTGCGAGAAAATGTGGGTTTGACTCTGAGGCAAAGCCCATAGACTTTGTATGGCTGCATGTAATTGCCTAGTCCAATGTACTGTGTTGCCTATGAGTTTTCATTGGACTGATAGGCCAGGTAATGTCTTTTGTTTGGTTATGTTGTGTGCGAAGTCGGTAGGATTATGTCAATTAATGTAGAATCAGTTTCCCACTTCTCTGTGTTGGTGTAGCGGAAGGCGCTTTGCTTGGCTGCGAGAGGTTGTGGGTTTGACTCTGAGGCAAGGCCCATGGACTTTGTATGGCTGCATGTAATTGCCTAGTTCAATGGACTGTGTTGCCTATGAGTTTCCATTGGCTTGATAGGCCAGGTAATGTCTTTTGCTTCTGTTTGGCCATGTTGTGTGCGCAGTCACTAGGATTATGTGAATTAATGTAGATGCAGCTTCCTACTTCTTTGTGTTGGTGTGGTTGTAGGCTCTTTGTTTGTTCTGCCAAAGGTTGTGGGATAGACTCTGAGGCAAGGCCCATGGACTCTGTATGGCTGCATGTAATTGCCTAGTCCAATGGATGGGGTTGCCTCTGAGTTTCCATTGGATTGATAGGCCAGGTACTGTCTTTTGCTTTCGTTTGGCCATGTTGTGTGCGCAGTCACTAGGATTATGTGAATTAATGTAGAATCTGTTTTCCACTTCTCTGTGTTGGTGTATTGGTAGGATCTTTGCTTGGGCTGCGAGAAGTTGTGGGTTTGACTCTGAGGCAAGGCCCATGGACTTTTTATGGCTGCATGTAATTGCCTAGTCCAATGGACTGTGTTGCCTATGAGTTTCCATTGGATTGATAGGCCAGGTATGGACTTTTGCTTTCGTTTGGCCATGTTGTGTGCGCAGCCACTAGGATTATGTGAATTAATGTAGAGGCAGGTTCACATTTCTCTGTGTTGGTGTAGTGGTAAGCTCTTTGCTTGAGCTGCGAGAGGTTGTGAGTTCGACTTTGAGGCAAGGCCCATGGACTTTGTATGGCTGCATGTTATTGCCTAGTCCAATGGACTGTGTTGCCTATGAGTTTCCATTGGATTGATAAGCCAGGTACTGTCTTTTGCTTTTGTTTAGCCATGTTGTGTGCGCAGTCGGTAGGATTATGTGAATTAATGTAGAATCAGTTTCCCACTTCTCTGTATTGGTGTAGTGGTAGGCTCTTTGCTTGGCTGCGAGAGGTTGTGGGTTTGACTCTAAAGCAAGGCCCATGGACTTTGTATGTCTCCATGCAATTGTCTAGTCCAATGGATTGTGTTGCCTATGAGTTTCCATTGGATTGATAGGCCAGGTACTGTCTTTTGCTTTTGTTTGGCCATGTTGTGTGCGCAGTCACTAGGATTATGTGAATTAATGTAGAGTCAGTTTCCAACTTCTCTGTGTTGGTTTAGTGGTAGGCTCTTTGCTTGTTCTCCAAGAGGTTGTGGGTTCGACTCTGAGGCAAGGCCCATGAACTTTGTATGGCTACATGTATTTGCCTAGTCAAATGGACTGTGTTGCCTATGAGTTTCCATTGGATTGATAGGCCAGATAATGTCTTTTGCATTTGTTTCGCAATGTTGTGTGCACAGTCACTAGGATTATGTGAACTAATGTAAACTCAAAAGAACCAATTGAATGACCAAAAAGTAAAGATAGCTACACTCATTTAAGCAGTAAGAACCTATAAAGATGTGAGTGAACCAGCCAATATAAAAGTATATAATCTTTATTGAAAAATTTGTTAAAAGACAAACACATAAAACAGACAATGATGAGGACACATACAATTAACCTCAGGTGAACCAAAATATACAAGCAATAAATAGCATAAGTGCATAATGGTCATGTATCGGAAAAAAAGTGCACCAAAAAAGGGGTGCTGTCCAAGTTTCTTTGAAGAGCCAATAGTCTTTAGGTAGATGAAGAGTGTCCCAAAGAACACCAATAAGGTGGAACTATATTAAATTTCAAGCTAAACAAAGCTTTTTTCTTCATTCAAGACTAAATGTATGAGAGCCACAATCCTATTGCTACAAAACGTGGCATATAACAGGGGAAACAAAGAATACATGTGTCTATGATATTAACAGGATATAATCCTATAAGATGCAAACATAATAGTTTATAAAAAGCAAATCCTGAATGGATCAGGTGGTATAACCACAACAATGTTTCCAAATGCCTACAGTCCCAAACAGGGGAGAAGCAGGATCTCAACCATACATATAAAGAAAAGGCAGAAACTGACACAAGTGTCAAAATATAACACTTTTTTCACAGGGCTGGACTAGGAGGCCATATTCCCAGTGTTATAATCAGATAGAAGGGCGGAATGGCTGCATTACCACAGTACTATACCTTTACAAGGAAACAGAGTCAGCCATAGGACCGACCCAAACACTGTGGTGAATCCACAAAAACACACACCAGAAGGGTGTTACAGGGCCCAGACTAAAAAGCCATATTCCCAGTACTATAGCCCACAGAAAGGCAGCATGGCTGCAATACCACAGTAATTTGCCCCTACAAGGGAACAAAGTCAGCCATAAGAACCAACCTTAGCACTGAGTGGCAAGCCCACAAAGACACAGACCAGGAAGATAATAACCTGAGGATAAAGGTACCCCGACACGTGTTTCGCAGAAAAGCTTCTTCCAAGGGGAAACACGTGTCGGGGTACCTTTATCCTCAGGTTATTATCTTCCTGGTCTGTGTCTTTGTGGGCTTGCCACTCAGTGCTAAGGTTGGTTCTTATGGCTGACTTTGTTCCCTTGTAGGGGCAAATTACTGTGGTATTGCAGCCATGCTGCCTTTCTGTGGGCTATAGTACTGGGAATATGGCTTTTTAGTCTGGGCCCTGTAACACCCTTCTGGTGTGTGTTTTTGTGGATTCACCACAGTGTTTGGGTCGGTCCTATGGCTGACTCTGTTTCCTTGTAAAGGTATAGTACTGTGGTAATGCAGCCATTCCGCCCTTCTATCTGATTATAACACTGGGAATATGGCCTCCTAGTCCAGCCCTGTGAAAAAAGTGTTATATTTTGACACTTGTGTCAGTTTCTGCCTTTTCTTTATATGTATGGTTGAGATCCTGCTTCTCCCCTGTTTGGGACTGTAGGCATTTGGAAACATTGTTGTGGTTATACCACCTGATCCATTCAGGATTTGCTTTTTATAAACTATTATGTTTGCATCTTATAGGATTATATCCTGTTAATATCATAGACACATGTATTCTTTGTTTCCCCTGTTATATGCCACGTTTTGTAGCAAAAGGATTGTGGCTCTCATACATTTAGTCTTGAATGAAGAAAAAAGCTTTGTTTAGCTTGAAATTTAATATAGTTCCACCTTATTGGTGTTCTTTGGGACACTCTTCATCTACCTAAAGACTATTGGCTCTTCAAAGAAACTTGGACAGCACCCCTTTTTTGGTGCACTTTTTTTCCGATACATGACCATTATGCACTTATGCTATTTATTGCTTGTATATTTTGGTTCACCTGAGGTTAATTGTATGTGTCCTCATCATTGTCTGTTTTATGTGTTTGTCTTTTAACAAATTTTTCAATAAAGATTATATACTTTTATATTGGCTGGTTCACTCACATCTTTATAGGTTCTTACTGCTTAAATGAGTGTAGCTATCTTTACTTTTTGGTCATTCAATTGGTTCTTTTGAGTTTACATTAGTTCACATAATCCTAGTGACTGCGCACACAACATGGCCAAACAAAAGCAAAAGACAGTACCTGGCCTATCAATCCAATGGAAACTCATAGGCAACACAGTCAATTACATGCTGCCATACAAACTCCATGTGCTTTGCCTCAGAGTCGAACCCACAACCTCTCACAGCTTAAGCAAAGAGACTACAACTACACCAACACAGAGAAGTAGGTGAATGACTCTACATTAATTCACATAATCCTAGTGACTGCGAACACAACATGGCCAAACAAAAGCAAAAGACAGTACCTGGCCTATCAATCCAATTGAAACTCATAGGCAACATAGTCCATTGGACTAGGCAATAACATGCAGCCATACAAAGTCCATGGGCCTTGCCTCAAAGTCTAACTCACAACCTCTCACAGCTCAAGCAAAGAGCCTACCACTACACCAACACAGAGAAATGTGAACCTGACTCTACATTAATTCACATAATCCTAGTGACTGCGAACACAACATGGCCAAACATAAGCAAAAGGCAGTACCTGGCCTATCAATCCAATGGGAACTCATACGCAACACAGTCACTTGAACTACGCAATTACATGCAGCCATACAAACTCCACGGGCCTTGCCTCAGAGTCGAACCCACAACCTCTCGCAGCTTAAGCAAAGAGCCTACCCCTAAACCAACACAGAGAAGTGGGAAACTGATTCTACATTAATTCACATAATCCTACCGACTGCGCACACAACACGGCCAAACAAAAGACAATACCTGGCCTATCAATTCAATGGAAACTCATAGGCAACACAGTCCATTGGACTAGACAATTACATGGAGACATACAAAGTCCATGGGCCTTTCCTCAGAGTCAAACCCACAACCTCTCGCAGCCAAGCAAAGAGCCTACCACTACACCAACACAGAGAAGTGGGAAACTGATTCTACATTAATTCACATAATCCTACCGACTGCGCACACAACATGGCCAAACAAAAGACAATACCTGGCCTATCAATCCAATGGAAACTCATAGGCAACACAGTCCATTAGACTAGGCAAATACATGCAGCCATATAAAGTTCATGGGCCTTGCCTCAGAGTCGAACCCACATCCTCTTGGAGAACAAGCAAAGAGCCTACCACTAATCCAACACAGAGAAGTTGGAAACCGACTCTACATTAATTCACATAATCCTAGTGACTGCGCACACAACATGGCCAAACAAAAGCAAAAGACATTACCTGGCCTATCAATCCAATGTAAACTCATAGGTAACACAGTACATTACTAGGATTATGTGAATTAATGTAGAGTCAGGTTCACATTTCTCTGTGTTGGTGTAGTGGTAGGCTCTTTGCTTGAGCTGCGAGAGGTTGTGAATTAGACTTTGAGGCATGGCCCATGGACTTTGTATGGCTGCATGTTATTGCCTAGTCCAATGGACTATGTTGCCTATGAGTTTCAATTGGATTGATAGGCAAGGTACTGTCTTTTGCTTTTGTTTGGCCATGTTGTGTTCGCAGTCACTAGGATTATGTGAATTAATGTAGAGTCATTCACCTACTTCTCTGTGTTGGTGTAGTTGTAGTCTCTTTGTTGCTTATGAGTTTCAATTTGATTGATAGGCCAGGTACTGTCTTTTGCTTTTGTTTGGCCATGTTATGTGCGCAGTCACTAGGATTATGTGAATTAATGTAGAGTCATTCACCTTCTTCTCTGTGTTGGTGTAGTGGTAGTCTCTTTGCTTAAACTGCGAGAGGTTGTGGGTTCGACTCTGAGGCAAAGCCCATGGAGTTTGTATGGCAGCATGTAATTGCCTAGTTCAATTGACTGTGTTGCCTATGAGTTTCCATTGAATTGATAGGCCAGGTATTGTCTTTTGTTTGGCCATGTTGTGTGCGCAGTCACTAGGATTATGTGAACTAATGTAAACTCAGTTTCAAACTTCTCTGTGTTGGTGTAATCGTAGGCTATTTCCTTGGGCTGCGAGAAATTGTGGGTTTGACTCTGAGGCAAAGCCCATGGACTTTGTATGGCTGCATGTAATTGCCAAGTCCAATGGACTGTGTTGCCTATGAGTTTCCTTTGAATTGATAGGCCAGGTATTGTCTTTTGTTTGGCCATGTTGTGTGCGCAGTCGGTAGGATTATTTGAATTAATGTAGAAACAGTTTCCCACTTCTCTGTGTTGGTGTAGTGGTAGGCTCTTTGCTTGGGCTGCGAGAGGTTGTGGGTTCGACTCTAATGCAAGGCCCATGGACTTTGTATGTCTCCATGTAATTGTCTAGTCCAATGGACTGTGTTGCCTATGAGTTTCCATTGGTTTGATAGGCCAGGTACTGTCTTTTGCTTTTGTTTGGCCATTTTATGTGCGCAGTCACTAGGATTATGTGAATTAATGAAGAATTGGTTTTCCACTTCTCTGTGTTGGTGTATTAGTAGGCTCTTTCCTTGGGCTACGAGAGGGTGTGGGTTCGACTCTGGGGCAAGGCCAATGGGCTTTGTATGGCTGCATGTAATTGCCTAGTCCAATGTACTGTGTTAGCTTTGAGTTTCCATTGGATTGATAGGCCAGGTGCTGTCTTTTGCTTTTGTTTTGCCATGTTGTGTGCGCAGTCACTAGGATTCTGTGAATTAATGTAGAGTTTGTTTCCAACTTCTATGTGTTGGTTTAGTGGTAGGCTCTTTGCTTGTTCTCCAAGAGGTTGTGGGTTCGACTCTGAGGCAAGGCCCATTAACTTTGTATGGCTGCATATATTTGCTTAGTCTAATGGACTATGTTGCCTATGATTTCATTGGATTGATAGGCCAGATAATGTCTTTTGCATTTGTTTGGCCATGTTGTGTGCGCAGTCTCTAGGATTATGTGAATTAATGTAGAGTCCTTTACCTACTTCTCTGTGTTGGTGTAGTGGTAGTCTTTTTGCTTAAGCTGCGAAAGGTTGTTGGTTCGACTTTGAGGCAAGGCCCATGGAGTTTGTATGGATGCATGTAATTGCCTATTTCAGTTGACTGTGTTACCTATGAGTTCCTATTGGATTGATAGGCCAGGTACTACCTTTTGCTTTTGTTTGGCCATGTTGTGTGCGCAGTCACTAGGATTATGTGAACTAATGTAAACTCAGTTTTCAACTTCTCTGTGTTGGTGTAGTGGTAGGCTCTTTTCTTGGGCTGCGAGAAAATGTGGGTTTGACTCTGAGGCAAAGCCCATAGACTTTGTATGGCTGCATGTAATTGCCTAGTCCAATGGACTGTGTTGCCTATGAGTTTTCATTGGACTGATAGGCCAGGTATTGTCTTTTGTTTGGTTATGTTGTGTGCGAAGTCGGTAGGATTATGTGAATTAATGTAGAATCAGTTTCCCACTTCTCTGTGTTGGTGTAGTGGAAGGCGCTTTGCTTGGCTGCGAGAAGTTGTGTTTTTGACTCTGAGGCAAGGCCCATGGACTTTGTATGGCTGCATGTAATTGCCTAGTTCAATGGACGGTGTTGCCTATGAGTTTCCATTGGCTTGATAGGCCAGGTAATGTCTTTTGCTTCTGTTTGGCCATGTTGTGTGCGCAGTCACTAGGATTATGTGAATTAATGTAGATGCAGCTTCCTACTTCTTTGTGTTGGTGTGGTTGTAGGCTCTTTGCTTGTTCTGCCAGAGGTTGTGGGATAGACTCTGAGGCAAGGCCCATGGACTCTGTATGGCTGCATGTAATTGCCTAGTCCAATGGATGGGGTTGCCTCTGAGTTTCCATTGGATTGATAGGCCAGGTACTGTCTTTTGCTTTTGTTTGGCCATGTTGTGTGCGCAGTCACTAGGATTATGTGAGTTAATGTTGAGTCAGTTTCCCACTTCTCTGTGTTGGTGTAGTGGTAGGCTCTTTGCTTGAGCTGCGAGAGGTTGTGAGTTCGACTTTGAGGCAAGGCCCATGGACGTTGTATGGCTGCATGTTATTGCCTAGTCCAATGGACTATGTTGCCTATGAGTTTTAATTGGAATGATAGGCCAGGTACTGTCTTTTGCTTTTGTTTGGCCATGTTGTGTGCGCAGTCACTAGGATTATGTGAATTAATGTAGAGTCAGTTTCACACTTCTCTGTGTTGCTGTAGTGGTAGGCTTTTTTCTTGGGCTGCGAGAGGTTGTGAGTTCGACTCTGAGGCAAGGCCCATGGACTTTGTATGGCTGCATGTAATTGCCTAGTCCAATGAACTGTGTTGCCTATGAGTTTCCATTGGATTGATAGGCCAGGTACTGTCTTTTGCTTTCGTTTGGCCATGTTGTGTGCGCAGTCACTAGGATTATGTGAGTTAATGAAGAGTCAGTTTCAAACTTCTCTGTGTTGGTGTAGTGGTAGGCTCTTTGCTTTGGCTGCGAGAAGTTGTGGGTTTGACTCTAATGCAAGGTTCATGGACTTTGTATAACTGCATGTAATTGCCTAGTCCACTGGACTGTGTTGCCTATGAGTTTCCATTGGATTGATAGGCCAGGTATTGACTTTTGCTTTCGTTTGGCCATGTTGTGTGCGCAGTCACTAGGATTATGTGAATTAATGTAGAGTCAGTTTCACATTTCTCTGTGTTGGTGTAGTGGTAGGATCTTTGCTTGGGCTGCGAGAAGTTGTGGGTTTGACTCTGAGGCAAGGCCCATGGACTTTTTATGGCTGCATGTAATTGCCTAGTCCAATGGACTGTGTTGCCTATGAGTTTCCATTGGATTGATAGGCCAGGTATGGACTTTTGCTTTCGTTTGGCCATGTTGTGTGCGCAGTCACTAGGATTATGTGAATTAATGTAGAGGCAGGTTCACATTTCTCTGTGTTGGTGTAGTGGTAGGCTCTTTGCTTGAGCTGCGAGAGGTTGTGAGTTCGACTTTGAGGCAAGGCCCATGGACTTTGTATGGCTGCATGTTATTGCCTAGTCCAATGGACTGTGTTGCCTATGAGTTTCCATTGGATTGATAAGCCAGGTACTGTCTTTTGCTTTCGTTTGGCCATGTTGTGTGCGCAGTCACTAGGATTATGTGAGTTAATGAAGAGTCAGTTTCAAACTTCTCTGTGTTGGTGTAGTGGTAGGCTCTTTGCTTTGGCTGCGAGAAGTTGTGGGTTTGACTCTAATGCAAGGTTCATGGACTTTGTATAACTGCATGTAATTGCCTAGTCCACTGGACTGTGTTGCCTATGAGTTTCCATTGGATTGATAGGCCAGGTATTGACTTTTGCTTTCGTTTGGCCATGTTGTGTGCGCAGTCACTAGGATTATGTGAATTAATGTAGAGTCAGTTTCACATTTCTCTGTGTTGGTGTAGTGGTAGGATCTTTGCTTGGGCTGCGAGAAGTTGTGGGTTTGACTCTGAGGCAAGGCCCATGGACTTTTTATGGCTGCATGTAATTGCCTAGTCCAATGGACTGTGTTGCCTATGAGTTTCCATTGGATTGATAGGCCAGGTATGGACTTTTGCTTTCGTTTGGCCATGTTGTGTGCGCAGTCACTAGGATTATGTGAATTAATGTAGAGGCAGGTTCACATTTCTCTGTGTTGGTGTAGTGGTAGGCTCTTTGCTTGAGCTGCGAGAGGTTGTGAGTTCGACTTTGAGGCAAGGCCCATGGACTTTGTATGGCTGCATGTTATTGCCTAGTCCAATGGACTGTGTTGCCTATGAGTTTCCATTGGATTGATAAGCCAGGTACTGTCTTTTGCTTTTGTTTAGCCATGTTGTGTGCGCAGTCGGTAGGATTATGTGAATTAATGTAGAATCAGTTTCCCACTTCTCTGTATTGGTGTAGTGGTAGGCTCTTTGCTTGGCTGCGAGAGGTTGTGGGTTTGACTCTGAAGCAAGGCCCATGGACTTTGTATGTCTCCATGTAATTGTCTAGTCCAATGGACTGTGTTGCCTATGAGTTTCCATTGGATTGATAGGCCAGGTACTGTCTTTTGCTTTTGTTTGGCCATGTTGTGTGCGCAGTCACTAGGATTATGTGAATTAATGTAGAGTCAGTTTCCAACTTCTCTGTGTTGGTTTAGTGGTAGGCTCTTTGCTTGTTCTCCAAGAGGTTGTGGGTTCGACTCTGAGGCAAGGCCCATGAACTTTGTATGGCTGCATGTATTTGCCTAGTCTAATGGACTGTGTTGACTATGAGTTTCCATTGGATTGATAGGCCAGATAATGTCTTTTGCATTTGTTTCGCAATGTTGTGTGCACAGTCACTAGGATTATGTGAACTAATGTAAACTCAGTTGCCATCTTGTCTGTGTTGGTGTAGTGGTAGGCTCTTTGCTTGGGCTGCGACAAATTGTGGGTTTGACTCAGAGGCAAAGCCCATGGACTTTGTATGGCTGCATGTAATTGTTTAGTCCAATGGACTGTGTTGCCTATGAGTTTCCATTGGCTTGATAGGCCAGGTAATGTCTTTTGCTTTTGTTTGGCCATGTTGTGTGCGCAGTCTCTAGGAATATGTGAATTAATGTAGACGCACCTTCCTACTTTTTTGTGTTGGTGTAGTTGTAAGCTCTTTGCTTGTTCTGCCAGAGGTTGTGGGTTTGACTCTGAGGCAAGGCCCATGGACTTTGTATGGCTGCATGTAATTGCCTAGTCCAATGGACTATGTTGTATATGAGTTTCCATTGGATTGATAGGCCAGGGACTGTCTTTTGCTTTTGTTTGGCCATGTTGTGTGTGCAGTCACTAGGATTATGTGAATTTATGTTGAGTCAGTTTCGCTCTTCTCTGTGTTGGTTTAGTGGTAGGCTCTTTGCTTGGGCTACAAGAGGTTGTGGGTTCGACTCTGAGGCAAGGCCCATGGACTTTGTATGGTTGCATGTAATTGCCTAGTCCAATTGATTGCTTTGCCTATGAGTTTCTATTGGATTGATAGGCCAGGTACTGTCTTTTGCTTTTGTTTGGCCATGTTGTGTGCGCAGTCACTAGGATTATGTGAATTAATGTAGAATCAGTTTTTCACTTCTCTGTGTTGGTGTATTGGTAGGCTCTTTGCTTGGGCTACGAGAGGTTGTGGGTTCGACTCTGGGGCAAGGCCCATGGGCTTTGTATGGCTGCATTTAATTGCCTAGTCTAATGTACTGTGTTACCTATGAGTTTCCATTGGATTGATAGGCCGGGTACTGTCTTTTGCTTTTGTTTGGCCATGTTGTGTGCGCAGTCACTAGGATTATGTGAATTAATGTAGAGTCGGTTTCCAACTTCTCTGTGTTGGTTTAGTGGTAGGCTCTTTGCTTGTTCTCCAAGAAGTTGTGGGTTCGACTCTGAGGCAAGGCCCATGAACTTTGTATGGCTGCATGTATTTGCCTAGTCTAATGGACTGTGTTGCCTATGAGTTTCCATTGGATTGATAGGCCAGGTATTGTCTTTTGTTTGGCCATGTTGTGTGCGCAGTCGGTAGGATTATGTGAATTAATGTAGAATCAGTTTCCCACTTATCTGTGTTGGTGTAGTGGTAGGCTCTTTGCTTGGCTGCGAGAGGTTGTGGGTTTGACTTTGAGGCAAGGCCCATGGACTTTGTATGTCTCCATGTAATTGTCTAGTTCAATGGACTGTGTTGCCTATGAGTTTCCATTGGCTTGATAGGCCAGGTAATGTCTTTTGCTTTTGTTTGGCCATGTTGTGTGCACATTCACTAGGATTATGTGAATTAATGTAGACGCAACTTCCTACTTCTTTGTGTTGGTGTAGTTGTAGGCTCTTTGCTTGTTCTGCCAGAGGTTGTGGGTTTGACTCTGAGGCAAGGCCCATGGACTTTGTATGGCTGCATGTAATTGCCAAGTCCAATGGACTGTGTTGCCTACGAGTTTCCATTGGATTGATAGGCCAGGTATTGTCTTTTGCTTTTGTTTGGCCATGTTGTGTGCGCAGTCACTAGGATTATGTGAATTAATGTAGATTCCGTTTCCCACTTCTCTGTGTTGGTGTAGTGGAAGCTGCTTTGCTTGGCTGCGAGAGGTTGTGGGTTTGACTCTGCGGCATGGCCCATGGACTTTGTATGGCTGCATGTAATCGCCTAGTTCAATGGACTGTGTTGCCTATGAGTTTCCATTGGCCTGATAGGCCAGGTAATGTCTTTTGCTTTTGTTTGGCCATGTTGTGTGCGCATTCACTAGGATTATGTGAATTAATGTAGACGCAGCTTCCTACTTCTTTGTGTTGGTGTAGTTGTAGGCTCTTTGCTTGTTCTGCCAGAGGTTGTGGGTTTGACTCTGAGGCAAGGCCCATGGACTTTGTGAGGCTGCATGTAATTGCCTATTCCAATGGGCTATGTTGTCTATGAGTTTCCATTGGATTGATAGGCAAGGGACTGTCTTTAGCTTTTGTTTGGCCATGTTGTGTGCGCAGTCACTAGGATTATGTGAATTTATGTTGAGTCAGTTTCGCACTTCTCTGTGTTGGTGTAGTGGTAGGCTCTTTGCTTGGGCTGTAAGAGGTTGTGGGTTTGACTCTGAGGCAAGGCCCATGGACTTTGTATGGCTGCATGTAATTGCCTAGTCCAATGGATTGATAGGCCAGGTACTGTCTTTTGTTTTCGTTTGGCCATGTTTTGTGCGCAGTCACTAGGATTATGTGAGTTAATGTAGAGACAGTTTCACACTTCTGTGTTGCTGAAGTGGTAGGCTTTTTTGTTGGGCTGCGAGAGGTTGTGAGTTCGACTCTGAGGCAAGGCCCATGGACTTTGTATGGCTGCATGTAATTGCATAGTCCAATGGACTGCGTTACCTATGAGTTTCCATTGGATTGATAGGCCAGGTGCTTTCTTTTGCTTTTGTTTGGCCATGTTGTGTGCGCAGTCACTAGGAATATGTGAATTAATGTAGAGTCAGTTTCACATTTCTCTTTGTTGGTGTAGTGGTAGGCTCTTTGCTTGGGCTTTGAGAGGTTGTGGGTTTGACTCTGAGGCAAGGCCCATGGACTTTTTATGGCTGCATGTAATTGCCTAGTCCAATGGACTTTGTTGCCTATGAGTTTCCATTGGATTGATAGGCCAGGTATTGACTTTTGCTTTCGTTTGGCCATGTTGTGTGCGCAGTCACTAGGATTATGTGAATTAATGTAGAGTCAGTTTCACATTTCTCTGTGTTGGTGTAGTGGTAGGCTCTTTGCTTGGGCTGCGAGAGGTTGTGGGTTTGACTCTGAGGCAAGGCCCATGGACTTTTTATGGCTGCATGTAATTGCCTAGTCCAATGGACTGTGTTGCCTATGAGTTTCCATTGGATTGATAGGCCAGGTACTGTCTTTTGTTTTCGTTTGGCCATGTTGTGTGCGCACTCACTAGGATTATGTGAATTAATGTAGAGGCAGGTTCACATTTCTCTGTGTTGGTGTAGTGGTAGGCTCTTTGCTTGAGCTGCGAGAGGTTGTGGGTTTGACTCTGAGGCAAGGCCTATGGACTTTTTATGGCTGCATGTTATTGCCTAGTCCAATGGACTGTGTTGCCTATGAGTTTCCATTGGATTGATAAGCCAGGTACTGTCTTTTGCTTTTGTTTAGCCATGTTGTGTGCGCAGTCGGTAGGATTATGTGAATTAATGTAGAATCAGTTTCCAACTTCTCTGTGTTGGTTTAGTGGTAGGCTCTTTGCTTGTTCTCCAAGAGGTTGTGGGTTCGACTCTGAGGCAAGGCCCATGAACTTTGTATGGCTGCATGTATTTGCCTAGTCTAATGGACTGTGTTGCCTATGAGTTTCCATTGGATTGATAGGCCAGATAATGTCTTTTGCATTTGTTTCGCCATGTTGTGTGCACAGTCACTAGGATTATGTGAACTAATGTAAACTCAGTTTCCAACTTGTCTGTGTTGTTGTAGTGGTAGGCTCTTTGCTTGGGATGCGAGAAATTGTGGGTTTGACTCTGAGGCAAAGCCCATGGACTTTGTATGGCTGCATGTAATTGTTTAGTCCAATGGACTGTGTTGCCTACGAGTTTCCATTGGCTTGATAGGCCAGGTAATGTCTTTTGCTTTTGTTTGGCCATGTTGTGTGCGCAGTCGCTAGGAATATGTAAATTAATGTAGACGCAGCTTCCTACTTTTTTGTGTTGGTGTAGTTGTAAGCTCTTTGCTTGTTCTGCCAGAGGTTGTGGGTTTGACTCTGAGGCAAGGCCCATGGACTTTGTATGGCTGCATGTAATTGCCTAGTCCAATGGACTATGTTGTATATGAGTTTCCATTGGATTGATAGGCCAGGGACTGTCTTTTGCTTTTGTTTGGCCATGTTGTGTGTGCAGTCACTAGGATTATGTGAATTTATGTTGAGTCAGTTTCGCTCTTCTCTGTGTTGGTTTAGTGGTAGGCTCTTTGCTTGGGCTACAAGAGGTTGTGGGTTCGACTCTGAGGCAAGGCCCATGGACTTTGTATGGTTGCTTGTAATTGCCTAGTCCAATTGATTGCTTTGCCTATGAGTTTCTATTGGATTGATAGGCCAGGTACTGTCTTTTGCTTTTGTTTGGCCATGTTGTGTGCGCAGTCACTAGGATTATGTGAATTAATGTAGAATCAGTTTTTCACTTCTCTGTGTTGGTGTATTGGTAGGCTCTTTGCTTGGGCTACGAGAGGTTGTGGGTTCGACTCTGGGGCAAGGCCCATGGGCTTTGTATGGCTGCATTTAATTGCCTAGTCTAATGTACTGTGTTACCTATGAGTTTCCATTGGATTGATAGGCCGGGTACTGTCTTTTGCTTTTGTTTGGCCATGTTGTGTGCGCAGTCACTAGGATTATGTGAATTAATGTAGAGTCGGTTTCCAACTTCTCTGTGTTGGTTTAGTGGTAGGCTCTTTGCTTGTTCTCCAAGAAGTTGTGGGTTCGACTCTGAGGCAAGGCCCATGAACTTTGTATGGCTGCATGTATTTGCCTAGTCTAATGGACTGTGTTGCCTATGAGTTTCCATTGGATTGATAGGCCAGGTATTGTCTTTTGTTTGGCCATGTTGTGTGCGCAGTCGGTAGGATTATGTGAATTAATGTAGAATCAGTTTCCCACTTATCTGTGTTGGTGTAGTGGTAGGCTCTTTGCTTGGCTGCGAGAGGTTGTGGGTTTGACTTTGAGGCAAGGCCCATGGACTTTGTATGTCTCCATGTAATTGTCTAGTTCAATGGACTGTGTTGCCTATGAGTTTCCATTGGCTTGATAGGCCAGGTAATGTCTTTTGCTTTTGTTTGGCCATGTTGTGTGCACATTCACTAGGATTATGTGAATTAATGTAGACGCAACTTCCTACTTCTTTGTGTTGGTGTAGTTGTAGGCTCTTTGCTTGTTCTGCCAGAGGTTGTGGGTTTGACTCTGAGGCAAGGCCCATGGACTTTGTATGGCTGCATGTAATTGCCAAGTCCAATGGACTGTGTTGCCTACGAGTTTCCATTGGATTGATAGGCCAGGTATTGTCTTTTGCTTTTGTTTGGCCATGTTGTGTGCGCAGTCACTAGGATTATGTGAATTAATGTAGATTCCGTTTCCCACTTCTCTGTGTTGGTGTAGTGGAAGCTGCTTTGCTTGGCTGCGAGAGGTTGTGGGTTTGACTCTGCGGCATGGCCCATGGACTTTGTATGGCTGCATGTAATCGCCTAGTTCAATGGACTGTGTTGCCTATGAGTTTCCATTGGCCTGATAGGCCAGGTAATGTCTTTTGCTTTTGTTTGGCCATGTTGTGTGCGCATTCACTAGGATTATGTGAATTAATGTAGACGCAGCTTCCTACTTCTTTGTGTTGGTGTAGTTGTAGGCTCTTTGCTTGTTCTGCCAGAGGTTGTGGGTTTGACTCTGAGGCAAGGCCCATGGACTTTGTGAGGCTGCATGTAATTGCCTATTCCAATGGGCTATGTTGTCTATGAGTTTCCATTGGATTGATAGGCAAGGGACTGTCTTTAGCTTTTGTTTGGCCATGTTGTGTGCGCAGTCACTAGGATTATGTGAATTTATGTTGAGTCAGTTTCGCACTTCTCTGTGTTGGTGTAGTGGTAGGCTCTTTGCTTGGGCTGTAAGAGGTTGTGGGTTTGACTCTGAGGCAAGGCCCATGGACTTTGTATGGCTGCATGTAATTGCCTAGTCCAATGGATTGATAGGCCAGGTACTGTCTTTTGTTTTCGTTTGGCCATGTTTTGTGCGCAGTCACTGGGATTATGTGAGTTAATGTAGAGACAGTTTCACACTTCTGTGTTGCTGAAGTGGTAGGCTTTTTTGTTGGGCTGCGAGAGGTTGTGAGTTCGACTCTGAGGCAAGGCCCATGGACTTTTTATGGCTGCATGTAATTGCCTAGTCCAATGGACTTTGTTGCCTATGAGTTTCCATTGGATTGATAGGCCAGGTGCTTTCTTTTGCTTTTGTTTGGCCATGTTGTGTGCGCAGTCACTAGGAATATGTGAATTAATGTAGAGTCAGTTTCACATTTCTCTTTGTTGGTGTAGTGGTAGGCTCTTTGCTTGGGCTTTGAGAGGTTGTGGGTTTGACTCTGAGGCAAGGCCCATGGACTTTTTATGGCTGCATGTAATTGCCTAGTCCAATGGACTTTGTTGCCTATGAGTTTCCATTGGATTGATAGGCCAGGTATTGACTTTTGCTTTCGTTTGGCCATGTTGTGTGCGCAGTCACTAGGATTATGTGAATTAATGTAGAGTCAGTTTCACATTTCTCTGTGTTGGTGTAGTGGTAGGCTCTTTGCTTGGGCTGCGAGAGGTTGTGGGTTTGACTCTGAGGCAAGGCCCATGGACTTTTTATGGCTGCATGTAATTGCCTAGTCCAATGGACTGTGTTGCCTATGAGTTTCCATTGGATTGATAGGCCAGGTACTGTCTTTTGTTTTCGTTTGGCCATGTTGTGTGCGCACTCACTAGGATTATGTGAATTAATGTAGAGGCAGGTTCACATTTCTCTGTGTTGGTGTAGTGGTAGGCTCTTTGCTTGAGCTGCGAGAGGTTGTGGGTTTGACTCTGAGGCAAGGCCCATGGACTTTTTATGGCTGCATGTTATTGCCTAGTCCAATGGACTGTGTTGCCTATGAGTTTCCATTGGATTGATAAGCCAGGTACTGTCTTTTGCTTTTGTTTAGCCATGTTGTGTGCGCAGTCGGTAGGATTATGTGAATTAATGTAGAATCAGTTTCCAACTTCTCTGTGTTGGTTTAGTGGTAGGCTCTTTGCTTGTTCTCCAAGAGGTTGTGGGTTCGACTCTGAGGCAAGGCCCATGAACTTTGTATGGCTGCATGTATTTGCCTAGTCTAATGGACTGTGTTGCCTATGAGTTTCCATTGGATTGATAGGCCAGATAATGTCTTTTGCATTTGTTTCGCCATGTTGTGTGCACAGTCACTAGGATTATGTGAACTAATGTAAACTCAGTTTCCAACTTGTCTGTGTTGTTGTAGTGGTAGGCTCTTTGCTTGGGATGCGAGAAATTGTGGGTTTGACTCTGAGGCAAAGCCCATGGACTTTGTATGGCTGCATGTAATTGTTTAGTCCAATGGACTGTGTTGCCTACGAGTTTCCATTGGCTTGATAGGCCAGGTAATGTCTTTTGCTTTTGTTTGGCCATGTTGTGTGCGCAGTCGCTAGGAATATGTAAATTAATGTAGACGCAGCTTCCTACTTTTTTGTGTTGGTGTAGTTGTAAGCTCTTTGCTTGTTCTGCCAGAGGTTGTGGGTTTGACTCTGAGGCAAGGCCCATGGACTTTGTATGGCTGCATGAAATTGCCTAGTCCAATGGACTATGTTGTATATGAGTTTCCATTGGATTGATAGGCCAGGGACTGTCTTTTGCTTTTGTTTGGCCATGTTGTGTGCACAGTCACTAGGATTATGTGAACTAATGTAAACTCTGTACCAACTTCTCTGTGTTGGTGTAGTGGTAGGCTCTTTGCTTGGGCTACAAGAGGTTGTGGGTTCGACTCTGAGGCAAGGCCCATGGACTTTGTATGGCTGCATGTAATTGCCTAGTCCAATTGATTGCTTTGCCTATGAGTTTCTATTGGATTTATAGGCCAGGTAATGTCTTTTGCTTTTGTTTGGCCATGTTGTGTGCGCAGTCACTAGGATTATGTGAATTAATGTAGAATCAGTTTTCCACTTCTCTGTGTTGGTGTATTTGTAGGCTCTTTGCTTGGGCTACAAGAGGTTGTGGGTTCGACTCTGGGGCAAGGCCCATGGGCTTTGTATGGCTGCATGTATTTGCCTAGTCTAATGGACTGTGTTGCCTATGAGTTTCCATTGGATTGATAGGCCAGGTATTTTCTTTTGTTTGGCCATGTTGTGTGCGCAGTCGGTAGGATTATGTGAATTAATGTAGAATCAGTTTCCCACTTCTCTGTGTTGGTGTAGTGGTAGGCTCTTTGCTTGGCTGCGAGAGGTTGTGGGTTTGACTCTGAGGCAAGGCCCATGGACTTTGTATGGCTGCATGTAATTGCCTAGTCCAATGGACTGTGTTGCCTATGAGTTTCTATTGGATTTATAGGCCAGGTACTGTCTTTTGCTTTTGTTTGGCCATGTTGTGTGCGCAGTCACTAGGATTATGTGAATTAATGTAGAGCCAGGTTCACATTTCTCTGTGTTGGTGTAGTTGTAGGCTCTTTGCTAGAGCTGCGAGAGGTTGTGAGTTCAACTTTGAGGCAAGGCCCATGGACTTTGTATGGCTGCATGTTATTGCCTAGTCCAATGGACTATGTTACCTATGAGTTTCAATTGGAATGATAGGCCAGGTACTGTCTTTTGCTTTTGTTTGGCCATGTTGTGTGCGCAGTCACTAGGATTATGTGAATTAATGTAGAGTCAGTTTCACACTTCTCTGTGTTGATGTAGTGGTAGGCTTTTTTCTTGGGCTGCGAGAGGTTGTGAGTTCGACTCTGAGGCAAGGCCCATGGACTTTGTATGGCTGCATGTAATTGCCTAGTCCAATGGACTATGTTGTCTATGAGTTTCCATTGGATTGATAGGCCAGGGACTGTCTATTGCTTTTGTTTGGCCATGTTGTGTGCGCAGTCACTAGGATTATGTGAATTTATGTTGAGTCAATTTCGCACTTCTCTGTGTTGGTGTAGTGGTAGGCTCTTTGCTTGGGCTTTGAGAGGTATCATAGTTTTAAGGTTGAAGGGAGACTCTAAGTCCATCTAGTTCAACCCGTAGCCTAACATGTTGATCCAGAGGAAGGCAAAAAACCCCAATGTGGCAAACAAGTTCCAATGGGGAAAAAATTTCATTCCTGACTCCACATCCGGCAATCAGACTAGTTCCCTGGATCAATACCCTGTCATAAAATCTAATATACATAACTGGTTATATTAAATTTTTCAAGAAAGGCATCCAGGCTCTGCTTAAATGTTAGTAGTGAATCACTCATTACAACATCATGCGGCAGAGAATTCCATAGTCTCACTGCTCGTACAGTAAAGAATCCTCGTCTGTGATTATGATTAAACCTTCTTTCCTCAAGACGTAGCGGATGCCCCCGTGTTCCAGTCGCAGGCCTAGGTGTAAATAGATCTTTGGAAAGGTCTCTGTACTGTCCCCTCATATATTTATACATTGTGATTAGATCTCCCCTAAGCCTTCGTTTTTCCAGACTAAATAACCCCAAGTTTAATAACCTGTCTTCGTATTGCAGCCCCCCCATTCCTCTAATAATCTTGGTCGCTCTTCTTTGCACCCTCTCCAGTTCAGCTATGTCCTTCTTATATATCGGTGACCAGAATTGTACACAGTATTCTACGTGCGGTCGCACTAGTGACTTGTACAGAGGTAGAACTATATTTTTTTCATGAACACTTATACCTCTTTTAATACATCCCATTATTTTATTAGCCCTGGCAGCAGCTGCCTGACACTGTCCACTAAAGTGAAGTTTACCATCCACCCATACACCCAAGTCTTTTTCTGTGTCTGTTTTACCCAGTGTTCTACAATTAAGTACATAATCATAAATGTTATTTCCTCTACCCAAGTGCATGACCTTACATTTATCTACATTAAACTTCAATTGCCACTTCTCAGCCCAATCCTCCAATTTACATAAATCTCCCTGTAATATAAAATTATCCTCCTCTGTATTGATTACCCTGCAGAGTTTAGTATCATCTGCAAATATTGAAATTCTACTCCGCATGCCCCCAACAAGGTCATTTATAAATATGTTGAAAAGAAGCGGGCCCAATACTGACCCCTGTGGTACCCCACTATGAACTGAGACCCAGTCCGAGTACGTACCATTAATAACCACCCTTTGTTTCCTATCACTGAGCCAGTTTTTAACCCAGTTACACATATTTTCCCCTATCCCCATTATTCTCATTTTATGTACCAACCTTTTGTGTGGCACCGTATCAAAAGCTTTTGAAAAGTCCATATACACAACATCCACTGCATTTCCCTGGTCCAGGCTTGAACTTACCTCTTCATAGAAGCTGATCAAATTAGTTTGACAGGATCGATCCCTCATAAACCCATGTTGATACTCTGTCATAAGGTTATTTTTCTTGAGATACTCCAGTATAGCATCTCTCAAGAAACCCTCAAGGATTTTACCAACCGTAGAGGTTAAACTTACCGGCCTATAATTTCCCGGCTCAGTTTTTGTCCCCTTTTTGAATATTGGCACCACATTTGCTATGCGCCAGTCCTGCGGTACCGACCCTGTTATTAAGGAATCTGAGAAGATTAAAAATAATGGTCTATCTATCACAGAACTCAATTCCTGTAGTACTCTGGGGTGTATGCCATCCGGGCCCGGAGATTTGTCAACCTTAGTGATTTCGAGGCGGCGGCGTACTTCCTGCTGGGTTAAGCAGGTAATATTCAAGGGTGAATTTATGGCATCACTGGTCATGTCATCTGCCATGGCATTTTCTTGTATAAAAACCGTAGAAAAAAAGTCATTCAGCAGGTTGGCTTTACCCTCATCCCCTTCCACCATTTCACCAAGACTATTTTTAAGGGGGCCAACACTATCGCTTTTCAGTTTTTTACTGTTTATGTAGTTAAAGAATATTTTAGGATTATTTTTACTTTCTCTCGCAATGAGTCTCTCTGTCTCAAACTTAGCTAACTTAATTTGCTTTTTACATATTTTATTTAATTTTCTATAATTATATAATGCCTCATCACTACCTACCCTCTTTAATTCTTTTAAGGCTTTCTGTTTTTCTTTTATTGCTTCCCTTACAGCTCTATTTAGCCATAGGGGTTTCCTCCTATTTCTAGCATGTTTGTTCCCATAGGGTATATTTTCTGCACAAGCCCTATTCAGGATGCTCACAAAAGTCTCCCATTTGCTTTGTGTACTTTTATTACTTAGTACATCATCCCAGTTTATTGCACTAAGATCATCTCTCAACCGTTTAAAATTTGCTTTCCTGAAGTTTAGTGTCCTTGTAGCCCCTCTACTATACATCTTACTAAAGAATACATGAAAACTTATTATTTTGTGATCACTATTCCCCAAGTAACCCCCAACTTGTATATTTGATATGCGGTCTGGCCTATTGGTTAGTACAAGGTCTAGTAGTGCTCCCCCTCTTGTGGGGTCCTGTACCATTTGTGAAAGGTAATTATCTTTCATTGTTATCAAAAATCTATTTCCTTTGCTGGAACTGCAAGTTTCTGTTCCCCAATTTATATCAGGATAGTTAAAGTCCCCCATAATAATTACCTCTCCAAGACTCGCTGCTTTATCAATTTGCTTTATGAGTAGATTCTCTACCTCTTCCATAATATTCGGCGTCTTATAACACACCCCTATCAGTATTTTATTATTCATTCTCCCCCCCCTTATCTCCACCCAGGTAGTGGTTTTGACTCTGAGGCAAGGCCCATGGACTTTGTATGGCTGCATGTTATTGCCTAGTCCAAAGGATTGCGTTGCCTATGAGTTTTCATTGGATTAATAGGCCAGGTACTGTCTTTTGCTTTTGTTTGGCCATGTTGTGTGCGCAGTCACTAGGATTATGTGAATTAATGTAGAGTCATTCACCTAATTCTCTGTGTTGGTGTAGTGGTAGTCTCTTTGCTTAAGCTGCGAGAGGTTGTGGGTTCGACTCTGAGGCAAGGCCCATAGAGTTTGTATGGCTGCATGTAATCGCCTAGTTCAATTGACTGTGTTGCCTATGAGTTCCCATCGGATTGATAGGCCAGGTACTGTCTTTTGCTTTTGTTTGGCCATGTTGTGTGCGCAGTCACTAGGATTATGTGAACTAATGTAAACTTAGATTCCAACTTCTCTGTGTTGGTGTAGTGGTAGGCTCTTTGCTTGGGCTGCGAGAAATTGTGGGTTCGACTCTGAGGCAAGGCCCATGGAGTTTGTATGGCTGCATGTAATCGCCTAGTTCAATTGACTGTGTTGCCTATGAGTTTCCATTGGCTTGATAGGCTAGGTAATGTCTTCTGCTTTTGTTTGGCCATGTTGTGTGCGCAGTCACTAGGATTATGTGAATTAATGTAGACGCAGCTTCCTACTTCTTTGTGTTTTTGTAGTTGTAGGCTCTTTGCTTGTTCTGCCAGAGGTTGTGGGTTTGACTCTGAGGCAAGGCCCATGGACTTTGTATGGCTGCATGTAATTGCCTAGTCCAATGGACTATGTTGCCTATGAGTTTCCATTGGATTGATAGGCCAGGTACTGCCTTTTGCTTTTGTTTGACCATGTTGTGTGCGCAGTCACTAGGGTTATGGGAATTAATGTAGAGTCAGTTTCCCACTTCTCTGTGTTGGTGTAGTGGTAGGCTCTTTGCTTGGGCTGCGAGAGGTTGTGGGTTCGACTCTAATGCAAGGCTCATGGACTTTGAATGGCTGCATGTAATTGCTTAGTCCAATGGACTGTGTTGCCTATGAGTTTCTATTGGATTGATAGGCCAGTTACTGTCTTTTGTTTTCGTTTGGCCATGTTGTGTGCGCAGTCACTAGGATTATGTGAAATAATGTAGAGTCAGGTTTACATTTCTCTGTGTTGGTGTAGTGGTAGGCTCTTTACTTGAGCTGCGAGAGGTTGTGAGTTCGACTTTGAGGCAAGGCCCATGGACTTTGTATGGCTGCATGTAATTGCCTAGTCCAATTGATTGCTTTGCCTATGAGTTTCTATTGGATTGATAGGCCAGGTACTGTCTTTTTCTTTTGTTTGGCAATGTTGTGTGCGCAGTCACTAGGATTATGTGAATTAATGTAGAGTCATTCACCTACTTCTCTGTGTTGGTGTAGTGGTAGTCTCTTTGCTTAAGCTGCAAGAGGTTGTGGGTTCGACTCTGAGGCAAGGCCCCTGGAGTTTGTATGACTGCATGTAATTGCCTATTTCAATTAACTGTTTTGCCTATGAGTTCCCATTGGATTGATAGGCCAGGTACTGTCTTTTGCTTTTGTTTGGCCATGTTGTGTGGGCAGTCACTAGGATTATGTGAACTAATGTAAACTCAGTTTCCAACTTCTCTGTCTTGGTGTAGTGGTAGGCTCTTTGCTTGGGCTGCGAGAAATTGCGGGTTTGACTCTGAGGCAAAGCCCATGGACTTTATATGGCTGCGTGTAATTGCCTAGTCCAATGGACTGTGTTGCCTATGAGTTTCCATTGGATTGATTGGCCAGGTATTATCTTTTGTTTGGTTATGTTGTGTGCGCAGTCGGTAGGATTATGTGAATTAATGTAGAATCAGTTTCCCAGTTCTCTGTGTTGCTGTAGTGGAAGGCTCTTTGCTTAGCTGCAAGAGGTTGTGGGTTTGACTCTGAGGCAAGGCCCATGGAGTTTGTATGGCTGCATGTAATTGCCTAGTTCAATTAACTGTGTTGCCTATGAGTTCCCATTGGATTGATAGGCCAGGTACTGTCTTTTGCTTTTGTTTGGCCATGTTGTGTGCGCAGTCACTAGGATTATGTGAATTAATGTAGACGCAGCTTCCTACTTCTTTGTGTTGGTGAAGTTGTAGGCTCTTTGCTTGTTCTGCCAGAGATTGTGGGTATGACTCTGAGACAAGGCCCATGGACTTTGTATGGCTGCATGTAATTCCGTAGTCCATTGGACTATGTTGTCTATGAGTTTCCATTGGATTGATAGGCCAGGGACTGTCTTTTGTTTTCGTTTGGTCATGTTGTGTGCGCAGTCACTAGGATTATGTGAATTAATGTAGAGTCATTCTCTTCTCTGTGTTGGTGTAGTGGTAGGCTCTTTCCTTGGGTTACAAGAAGTTGTGGGTTTGACTTTGAGGCAAAGCCCATGGACTTTGTATGGTTGAATGTAATTGCCTAGTCCAATGGACTGTGTTGCCTATGAGTTTTCATTGAATGAATAGGCCAGGTATTGTCTTTTGTTTGGCCATGTTGTGTGCGCAGTCGGTAGGATTATGTGAATTAATGTAGAATCAGTTTCCCACTTCTCTGTGTTAGTGTAGTGGTAGGCTTTTTGCTTGGCTGCGAGAAGTTGTGGGTTTGACTCTGAGGCAAGGCCCATGGACTTTGTATGTCTCCATGTAATTGTCTAGTCCAATGGACTGTGTTGCCTATGAGTTTCCATTGGATTGATAGGCCAGGTACTGTCTTTTGCTTTTGTTTGGCCATGTTGTGTGCGCAGTCACTAGGATTATGTGAATTAATGTAGAAATGGTTTTCCACTTCTCTGTGTTGGTGTATTGGTAGGCTCTTTGCCTTGGCTATGAGAGGTTGTGGGTTTGACTCTGGGGCAAGGCCCATGGGCTTTGTATGGCTGCATGTAATTGCCTAGTCCAATGTACTGTGTTACCTATGAGTTTCCGTTGGATTGATAGGCCACGTACTGTCTTTTGCTTTTGTTTGGCCATGTTGTGTGCGCAGTCACTAGGATTATGTTAATTAATGTAGAGTCGGTTTCCAACTTCTCTGAGTTGGTTTGGTGGTAGGCTCTTTGCTTGTTCTCCAAGAGGTTGTGGGTTCGACTCTGAGGCAATGCCCATGAACTTTACATGGCTGCATGTAAGTGCCTAGTCTAATGGACTGTGTTGCCTATGAGTTTCCATTGGATTGATAGGCCAGATAATGTCTTTTGCATTTGTTTGGCCATGTTGTGTGCGTAGTCACTAGGATTATGTGAATTAATGTAGAGTCATTCACCTACTTCTCTGTGTTGGTGTAGTGGTAGGCTCTTTGCCCTGGCTACGAGAGTTTGTGGGTTCGACTCTGGGGCAAGACCCATGGGCTTTGTATGGCTGCATGTAATTGCCTAGTCCAATGTACTGTGTTACCTATGAGTTTCCATTGGATTGATAGGCTAGGTACTGTCTTTTGCTTTTGTTTGGCCATGTTGTGTGCGCAGTCACTAGGATTATGTTAATTAATGTAGAGTCGGTTTCCAACTTCACTGAGTTGGTTTAGTGGTAGGCTCTTTGCTTGTTCTCCAAGAGGTTGTGGGTTCGACTCTGAGGCAAGGCCCATGAACTTTGTTTGGCTGCATGTAATTGCCTAGTCTAATGGACTGTGTTGCCTATGAGTTTCCATTTGATTGAATGGCCAGGTACTGTCTTTTGTTTTCGTTTGGCCATGTTGTGTGCGCAGTCACTAGGATTATGTGAATTAATGCTATTGGATTTTTCAAGTCAGTATTCACACAGCAGTTTCTGCTATTTCATGTATTCCCCTTACATAGTCACTGGTGTGCATACCTTATCTCCCCATAGTGATGTTTTTTTAGGTTTTTGCACCCAGTTCGGACTTAGAATGGTGTTCCAAACGTTATTCCTATTTGTTAGTATTTTTTCGTTTGTGAACCCTCCCCAACCACACCTATTGCCAATCCATATCATACGCATAAATAGCCTGGGTCTCAGCTTCCCATACACGGTAGGTTTTTTAACTGCATGAGAGGACACACACAAGCTAGGGACCCCAACGTAGAGAAATACTTTGGCGTAGTGTTGGGGCTCTATTGCATTGATCAATTCAGTAGCTAAATTTCTCTTGATTCATATGTTCATGGCAGTAATGCAGATTCCATTTTTCACATATTCACTCTTGCATATAGCTATTGAATTTTTCAAGTCAGTATTCACACAGCAGTTTCTGCTATTTCATGTATTCCCCTTACATAGTCACTGGTGTGCATACCTTATCTCCCCATAGTGCCTGGGATCTGACCCAGACACTAGCAGTTTTGCACTCCTACCCAAAACTGGGCTGTTCCCTGAACTCACTACCTCCACGGTTCAACTCTTAACTGAACTTCAACTAACTAACTGGTTTTCCCACCTCCAGGCCTGTGAACTCCTTGGTGGGTGGGGCCAACCGCCTGGCACCGCCCCACCTGGTGTGGACATCAGCCCCTGGAGGGAGGCAACAACGGTTTTGTGTCTGACTAGTGTAACTATCCGGGAAAGGGGGTGTGTGTGTGTGTTATGTCTGTGACTAACTGGCTAGTCCAGGGCGTCACACTTGCACCCCCTTCTTGTGATGTGAAGGTGTGTAGTCAGTGCCTACGTGTAATTCCTGACACCACTCCTCTGGCTGACTTGGTGAGCTGTCACTGACTGGGTGGGGTGCAGTAATGGTGGATGCTGCTGCTGCTTGGATAGCATGTGTATCTACTGTGAACAGCTTATCAATGGTGGCAAATCGGGGCAGCTTAACCTCTTGCTCTCCGCAGTTCAACACTCTCACGCGCACTCTTCCCTTCCGTATTAATGAATAAAACTGTGATATAAATAGTATATAGATACCCCACAAATGCAGATAAAGGTAGGTTATGGGAAAAGGGAGAAGAGGGAAACAGGAAAATAGTGTAATAAAGTATACCTTCCAGGGGGGAGAGGAAATGGCAGCACAGCCAGTGGAGGTGAAGCAAGGGGAAGCCTGCAACTAAATTGTTGAGAGCATTATCACATGGTGACTGAGCCTGATTGTAATGGGAGCATAGAGGTGCCGATCCTGTCTTACCTGCGTTGGTGTAGAAGTGGGTTTCCAGTGGTGGAGTCAGCTGTGTGCAGTGGTGGCTGTGGGTTCTTTTATGTGCGACCGTAGTAATAGCTGCGCCCACTTCCTGTATGGGAGTGGAATGCAGTGAGGCTAATGGAACGCACGTCCACGTGCCGCGCCCCTGAAGGTAATACCGATCATTGAATACAAAAAAATTTCTCATACTACTGTATGGGGGTCCCTATATTTAATATGATATCCAAGCCACAGCATCCACCGTTACTTCACCACACCCATTCAGTGACAGCTCACCAAGTCAACCAGAGGAGTGGTGTAAGGAATTACACGTAGGCACTGACTCCACACCTTCACATCACAAGAAGCGGGTCCACAGGGTAGTGCAAGAATACGAGCAAGTCTTCAGCAAACATCCGCTAGACTTTGGGAGAATAAAAGGGGTCCATATTCATGGTTTAAGAACTTGGGTTCTAACGTGCCCAGAGTATGCTCCACTCTATGCTCCCTTTACAATCAGGCTCAGTCACCATGTGATAACGCTCTCAACTCTTTAGTTGCAGGCTTCCTTTTGCTTCACCTCCACTGGCTGTGCTGCCATTTCCTCTCACCCCCAGAAGGTATACTTTATTACACTATTTTCCTCTTTCCCTGTTCCCCCTTTTCCCATAACCTACCTTTATTTACAATTGTGGGGTATCTATATGATATTTACATCATAGTTTTATTCATTAGTGCGGAAGGGAAGAGTGCCCGTGAGAGTGTTAAACTGCGGAGAGCAGGAGGTTAAGCTGCCCCGACTTGCCACCATTGATAAGCTGTTCACAGTAGATACACATGCTATCCAAGTAGCAGCATCCACTATTACTGCACCCCACCCAGTCAGTGACTGCTCACCAAGTCAGCCAGAGGAGTGGTGTAAGGAATTACACGTAGGCACTGACTCCACACCTTCACATCACAAGAAGCGGGTCCACAGGGTAGTGCAAGAATACGAGCGAGCAAGTCTTCAGCAAACATCCGCTAGATTTTGGGGGAATAAAAGGGGTCCAACACTACATCCCCACAGGTGCACACCCACCCATCAAAGAGAGCTATAAGCCAATACCACCTTCACATTACCAGTGTACCAAGGACATGTTGAGCAACATGAAGGCGGCTGGGGTTATCCGTGACAGTTGTAGCCTTTGGGCAGCTCCGTTGGTCCTGTTAAAGAAGAAGGACAGCACCACTCCCCCGTATTGAGGAATCGCTAGCTGCATTGAGAACTGCAAATTATTTTTCTACCCTTGATCTCACTAGTCACTATTGGCTAGTGTCCGTTGCTGAGGCAGACCGGGGGAAGACCGCCTTTGCCACCCCTATGGCGCTGGAGGTCGGCAGACTGTTGTTCAAAAGCAGTGTCTGACGAACAAATTTGCTTCATCCTGAGGAACTGGCCAGTCGGTACGGCCCGGATGGTGGAGGGGGTATGAGCAGAAGAAGCATGCAGCAGTGCGTTGACTGATGTTTCCTTCCTATGGACGTCGGTCTGAACAATTCGCTCAGAACCGAATGAAATTTTAATATCCAGGAAGTCAACGCAACTGCTGCTATGCTTATGCGTCAATCTGATGTTAAAGGTGTTGTTATTAAGTTCCTCCATAAATGTCTCGAGCTGCTCCACAGTGCCCTGCCAAAAAATCAAAATATCATCAATATACCTTAGCCAGCACTGCACATGGGCGCCAGCCCCTGCACCTCCGTCACCAAAAACCAACCAATCCCAGTACCTCTGCCTTCTATCTAGGTGCCTTGAGTTATGTCCTGTAAACTGTCACAGCGACCCAGACACACATGTGTAGTAGGGGAATATCCCTGCTGAGATGCCAGTGCTAGAGCACTCGTTTGCTGTGGAGTTGAACGCTATGTGAGCAGTTCTTACCTTCAATGAGCAGAAGTCTCTTTTTTCAGATTTCAATATCTCTGTGGGTATCTGGCAGAAATATGGAATACTCTTTACTGCTAAGACCCTGTACACCACTCCCACTAAAGGGGGCTTTACACGCTGCGACATCGCTAATGCGGAGTCGTTGGGGTCACGGAATTTGTGACGCACATCCGGCCGCATTAGCGATGTTGCTGCGTGTGACACCGATGAGCGATTTTGCATCGTTGCAAAAACGTGCAAAATCGCTCATCGGTGACATGGGTCTCCATTCTCGATTATCGTTACTGCAGCAGTAACGATGTAGTTCGTCGCTCCTGCGGCAGCACACATCACTCCGTGTGACACCGCAGAAACGAGGAACCTCTCCTTACCTGCCTCCCAGCCGCTATGAGGAAGGAAGGAGGTGGGCGGGATGTTCCGGCCACTCATCTCCGCCCCTCCGCTGCTATTGGGCGGTCGCTCAGTGACGTCGCTGTGACGCCGCACGGACCGCCCCCTTAGAAAGGAGGCGGTTCGCCGGTCACAGCGACGTCGCCGGTCAGGTAAGTATGTGTGACGGGTCTGGTCGGTGTTGTGCGGCATGGGCAGCGATTTGCCCGTGTCGCGCAACAGATGGGGCGGGTACCCACACTAGCGATATCGGGACCGATATCGCAGTGTGTAAAGTAGCCTTTAGTCACATGACCAAGACTGTATCTGTGTCCCTACAACACACTTGAGACAAATGTGTGTGTGAGCCTGCATTGTGGGGTATATATAATATATTATAGAGCTGGGAAGGATCATTCTAAGCAGTGAGCTGTTCCAGTATTTGTAGGAAAATACCCAGTAGAAGCATCAAACACAGCACCAATACCTCCCATCAGTATCCCACCACAGTGCCATGTAACCCATGCCCTACACTCCCATCTACACCAATACTATACAGGCACAAACTAGTATATCTGACTAAAAGCCCCCAAAATATGAAGAACGGCCTATAGTTGAGTGTGGATATAAAATCTATGTGAGCAGAGCTAGAATAGAAATCACTGATCGCATTGAAGTCATTCTGACCATAAATCACCATGATATCAAGGTGAGGAGTTGTGTGTTACTGCTGGGAGGAAAGGGTTAACAGTGGAATATTAAGGTGCATTTCTGTGTGCAGTGTTACTAGTCAATGTAACAATTCAATATGAGCTGCTCTTGGTGCCGGGGGAGGGAGATGCTCTCCTGAGCAAGATAGATGGGGAATGAACATGATATTTATATAGTGTAAGGCAGGGGGTCTCAAACTCGGCTGGGTGTATGGGCCGCACAGAGGAAAAAAATAATTTGGGGGGCTGCATTCTTTGCAGGACAAAGTGACATTTTTATTGGTACCATATATATATATTTTTTTCACACACCTTTGGATGACTGATTTTCAACATTTTTCACTTGTTTATTATAACAAATGTGCACATTCTTTGGTTAAATCTAAAAAAAAAAAATTTGATGTTAAAAAAAAGTCATGCCTTATTTTGTTTTTTTTTACATTTTATCCCTTTCTTTTAACTAATAGTGTTACAATTATGACGCTAGCGTTTTGTGAAGGGAATGCTTTGCCTACTTCCGTGACTATGGCCTTCCGGAACTGCTGCATTTTGGCTGACCTCTCCGCCTCGGGAATAAGAGACATAAAGTTCTCCTTGTAGCGTGGGTCTAACAGTGTTACCAACCAGTAATGATTGTCGGCCAAGATGTTCTTAACGCGAGGGTCACGAGACAGGCAGCTTACCATAAAGTCATCCATGTGCGCCAGACTCTTAACAGCCATCACTTCAGTATCCAGACCAACACGATGACTGAACATGCTGTCCTCCTCCTTCTCCTCCTCCTCCTCCTCCTCCTCCTCCTCCTCCTCCTCATCATCTACCCTGTCCTCTGGCCAGCCACGCTGAACTGAGCATATGATTGGTATGCATGTCATATCCTCAATTTGGCCGGAGAGTTGCTCCATGTCTTCATCCTCCTCCTCGTCATAGTCCTCCACTGCACGTTGTGATGAGACGAGGCTGGACTGTGTGTTATCACCCACACCCACTACTGTTTCTTGCTCCAACTCATCGTGTTCCGCCTGCAATGCATCATGTTTGGTTTTGAGCAGAGACCGTTTTAGAAGGCAGAGAAGCGGTATGGTGACGCTAATAATGGCGTCATCGCCGCTCACCATCTTGGTGGAGTCCTCAAAGTTTTGGAGGATGGTACATAGGTCGGACATCCATCTCCACTCCTCAGGTGTTATGTGTGGAGTTTGACCCATTTCCCGACGGCTTAGGTGATGCAGGTACTCAACAACTGCCCTCTTCTGCTCACATATCCTGATCAACATGTGCAGAGTTGAATTCCAACGCGTGGGGACATCACACACCAGTCTGTGAGCCGGAAGATGCAAACGACGCTGAAAGCCGGCAAGGCCGGCTGAAGCAGTAGGTGACTTTCGAAAATGTGCAGACAGGCAGCGAACTTTTACCAGCAGATCAGACAGCTCTGGGTATGACTTTAGAAACCGCTGAACCACGAGGTTGAGCACATGGGCCATGCATGGAACATGTGTCAGCTGGCCTCGCCTCAAAGCCGCCACCAGGTTCCGGCCATTGTCACACACAACCTTTCCTGGCTTTAGGTTCAGAGGTGTGAGCCAGTGATCTGCATGCTGTTTTAGAGCTGTCCACACCTCTTCTGCATTGTGGGGTTTGTCACCTATGCAGATTAGCTGCAGCACAGTCTGTTGCCGCTTCGCCGAGGCAGTGCTGCAGTGCTTCCAGCTTGGGACTGGTGTGGAGGGTAAAGTGGATGAGGATGCGCAGGAGGAGGAGGAGGCTGAAGAGCATGACATTCCGGAGCTGTAGAGTGTGGGTGAAACCCTGACTGAGGTAGGGCCTGCAAACCTTGGTGTGGGAAGGACTTGTTCCGTTCCTCGCTCAAACTGGGTCCCAGCTGGGCTGGGCTGGGTCCCTACCCGGCTGGGTAGGGCGTTGTGGGGGGTTTGTCTATCTCCGTTTGAGGTGAGTTTGTTTAAGTTAGCCTTTCTTTGGCGTTTTTTGGAGCCCTGCGGGTTGGGGAGTTGGTATCGCCCAGTAAGGCGTTCCCCGGGGGCTTGGATTGGGGTGACATTATGTCAGTGGAAAACGGAGTTGAATTTTGGATTAGGAAATCGAAAACTGATCAGAGAGGTGTGGGTAGACTAGTCCGTTTGGGGATGGTTGTGGCATCTGATATGTGCCCGTTCAAGTGTCTCGGGAATTTTCAACAGATCCGTCCGAAGGTGGATGGCCCCTTATTATGTCACGAGGATGGGTCCTTTTTATCGAGATACCAATTTGTGAGTGTTTTTAGGGCATGTTTGAAGTCGTTTGGGTTAGATCCGAAGTCTTTCGGATTGGGGCAGCGACGGAGGCCTCTATATGCGGCCTACCGGAGGAGACAGTTAAGCAGATTGGTAGGTGGAAGTCGCAGCGCTTTAAGTCGTATGTACGTCCCCAGGTGGTTGTTGGCAATTGAGGGGAAAAGGGGGGGTATTAGGGTAGCAATGGGGGGGGGTGAGAGTGTGTGTTTTTTGTCAATTTGGTTTGGTGAGGCAATAAAATGGTGTCGTCTGTACATTTTGTATTGCAGAAGCACCCCCTCTTCCTTCCCTGGTCTGGATCCTTGGCCACTCTTATGTGTATTGGGGAGCCCGACGAGCGGACGCGAGATGGAACGGGAGACAGCTAGGTTTTGAGAAGGACCTGGCTCTCGTGCGATGGCTCGGTGTTCGGGGGTTAGGGTGGAACAGGGTGTTGCAGGAGGTGCATAGATACGCCCGGTTGGACAGACCTCCTGACATGTTAGTGTTGCATGCCGGGGGGAATGATTTGGGTGGGCGTCCTTTTCGAATCTTGATAAAGGACATCAAACATGATTTGTTACGGTTATGGGTGTCGTTTCCAGGTCTAACGATAGTCTGGTCGGAGATAGTAGCGAGAAAGAGTTGGCAGAAAGCGCGGTCAGTTGACAGGTTGAACAAGGCGCGGGCGAAGGTTAATAGGGCGATCTCGAAGTTTGTTAGTCGGAACGGGGGTATAGCAATACGGCATGTTGAGTTGGAAAGGACGGAAGAGGAATTTTGGTTGGCTGACGGGGTACACCTTAATGCGGTGGGAACTGACTTATGGGCTCTTGGCTTGCAGGGAGGTATTGAGAGGGCCCTTTGGTTGCGGGGGGTCTCAGGCACTTGAAGGGTTTCAAGGTGCCTTCGTTGTGGTGTTGTTTATTGGTGGGTCCTTGAAGTTGGTTTAAAATTGGTTCGGGGATTCATCCGGGTATGGATCCCCTCATTGGCAGAATTGATGGTCCCCTGGTGATTTTGGGGGGGAACCCCGACGGGGTATGTCGGGGCCCCTGGGGGTGTGGTTGGGGTTGACGGAGGATTAACCCTTACCATTTGGTGCTCCTGAGCCAGTGTGGGTAACGGCTGGGAGCAAGTTGAGGTTTTTTATTGCTCGGTTATGGGAATCACCAGGGTTTTGGTAGCTTCAAGGACCTTACCACATTGCAAATTTTATTGGTTATGTATTCTTGTTAATAAAATGGCTGCTATGGCCAAAATTATCCAAAGATAAATTTGTGTCTGTGTAATTACTTTTAAATAAGAAATGGGAATGGAGGTGTGGGGTATAAAAGGAAGACCGGAGTCAACAATTCCAGGGTCAAGCATGTTTATTTGCCTAAGCTTCGTTCCAGGGTAGAAAGGGTAAGAGTGCCTTTCAGAATTCGAAGTGGTCGGACTGTACGGGCCACCAAGAACTGCAGGAGAGCTTGAACATCTTCCCATGGATTTGCGACATCCTCCCTCATCAGTTACGTAGGTAAGCAGGTTCTCAGCATTGCAGCCCATTTGTTATCTTAAGTTAGTTAAGCGGGGTTAACTAACCTGTCAGTTCAGCCTCAGGTCTAAAGCAGAGGCCTGGACTCCACTCCTTACTCCTCACTCCACCACTCTCCTTAAAAACAACTGACTCCTTTTTCCTGCCCCGGGGTCTCCAGACCCCTAGGTGGGCGTTTCCTTCCGTCTGGTCCTGCCCACTGGTGTGCCTGTCTTTCCCTGGGGGAGGTGACTAGGGTTTTCTGGTTGGCTTTGTGTGACTTAGGTGAGGGAAGTTGTTATGCGGGGGCCTATGTGTGACTACCTGCAGTGTCAGGGCGTCACATATGTATGTGTGTATGTCTGCTAAAGGAATCCGCACCGTCATATTTACAAACACAAAATGTTGACTCTATGCACAGAAGAGAGTCATTCTATTTACATGATTTGTGTTTTTTTACCTTTTAAAACTATCATTAAATGTTAAGTTTTAGTTAGGGATTTATGCTTCTGTCTGTCTCTCTCCCAGTCTCTGTCATCTGTCTGTCTCTGTGTGTCTCTATCTCTATCCATGTCTGTCTGTCTCTCTATCTCTGTCTGTCTCTCTGTGTCTGTCTGTCTCTCTCTCTCTTTGTGGCTGTCTGTTTCTATGTCTGTCTGTCTCTTTTCCAGGCCTGTCTCTTTTCCAGGTCTGTCTCTTTTCCAGGTCTGTCTCTTTCCCTGTCTGTCTGTCTCTTCCCCTGTCTGTCTCTTCCCCTGTCTGTCTCTTCCCCTGTCTGTCTCTGTATTTCTTTGTCTGTCTCTGTCTTTCTCTTCCCCTGTCTGTCTCTTTCCCTGTCTCTCTCTGCCTGTCTCTCTTTGTCTCTCTCTGTCTGACTCATTCCCCGTTTGTCTCTTTCCCTGTCTATCTCTGTATTTCTTTGTCTGTCTCTATCTGTCTGTCTCTCTCTGTCTGTCTCTTCCCCTGTCTGTCTCTTTCCCTGTCGGTCTGCCTTTTCTCCTGCCTGTCTCTGTATGTTTGTCTCTGTCTGTTTCCCTATCTGCCTCTGTCTCTTTCTCTGTCTCTGTCTGTCTGCCTTTTTTCCCTGTCTATCTCTGTCTGTCTCTTTCCCTGTCTGCCTCTGTCTGTTTGTCTCTGTCTCTTTCCCTGTCTGTCTATGCCTATCTGTCTCTGTCTGTTTGTCTCTCAGTCTGTGTCTGTCTCTCTCTATCTGTCTCCCCACTGACATCATATTATCTCACACATAGATAGATAAGAATGATTATATGTATTGTAGAAATGTCTCCTATCATGTTCCCTAATTTTTTATTATGTCCACATCCTGGTCCCCATCTTGGACATCATAACAAACGTGCACTTTTTTGTTTAATTTACACATTGGACCATAGGAAAAATGACACTACAGCTACAGAGATGACCGTCTGATAGCCCAGCTCGACTATCCATCTCTACTGAAGACCCTTTCAGCTTTTTAAGAGTTGGGTGGAGGACATCATCTCTGAAAATAGGGTCCCACAGCTGCACCCCATCAGTGTGAGCAGGACTCTTAGGACTCTTAGAAGAGTCAATGCTCTGAGACCATGGGGGGCGCTTAGCCCCCTCTCTTCGTCACTGAGGATGATTTCATTTTTCAGGGATTAGAGAGGGTGGTCCTTGTGGTGGACTGCAGGTATGGAGAGCTGTTGTCATCGTATTAAATAGATAAGAATGATTATATGTATTGTAGAAATGTCTCCTATCATGTTCCCTAATTTTTTATTATGTCCACATCCTGGTCCCCATCTTGGACATCATAACAAACGTGCACTTTTTTGTTTAATTTACACATTGGACCATAGGAAAAATGACACTACAGCTACAGAGGTGACCGTCTGATAGCCCAGCTCGACTATCCATCTCTACTGAAGACCCTTTCAGCTTTTTGAAAGTTGGGTGGAGGACATCATCTCTGAAAATAGGGTCCCACAGCTGCACCCCATCAGTGTGAGCAGGAATCTTAGGACTCTTAGAAGAGTCAATGCTCTGAGACCATGGGGGGCGCTTAGCCCCCTCTCTTCGTCACTGAGGATGATTTCATTTTTCAGGGATTAGAGAGAGTGGTCCTTGTGGTGGACTGCAGGTATGGAGAGCTGTTGTGATCGTATTAGATAGATAAGAATGATTATATGTATTGTAGAAATGTCTCCTATCATGTTCCCTAATTTTTTATTATGTCCACATCCTGGTCCCCATCTTGAACATCATAACAAACGTGCACTTTTTTGTTTAATTTACACATTGGACCATAGGAAAAATGACACTACAGCTACAGAGGTGACCGTCTGATAGCCCAGCTCGACTATCCATCTCTACTGAAGACCCTTTCAGCTTTTTGAGAGTTGGGTGGAGGAAATCATCTCTGAAAATAGGGTCCCACAGCTGCACCCCATCAGTGTGAGCAGGACTCTTAGGACTCTTAGAAGAGTCAATGCTCTGAGACCATTGGGGGCACTTAGTCCCCTCTCTTCATCACTGAGGATGATTTCATTTTTCAGGGATTAGAGAGGGTGGTCCTTGTGGTGGACTGCAGGTATGGAGAGCTGTTGTCATCGTATTAGATAGATAAGAATGATTATATGTATTGTAGAAATGTCTCCTATCATGTTCCCTAATTTTTTATTATGTCCACATCCTGGTCCCCATCTTGGACATCATAACAAACGTGCACTTTTTTGTTTAATTTACACATTGGACCATAGGAAAAATGACACTACAGCTACAGAGGTGACCGTCTGATAGCCCAGCTCGACTATCCATCTCTACTGAAGACCCTTTCAGCTTTTTGAGAGTTGGGTGGAGGACATCATCTCTGAAAATAGGGTCCCACAGCTGCACCCCATCAGTGTGAGCAGGACTCTTAGGACTCTTAGAAGAGTCAATGCTCTAAAACCATTGGGGGCACTTAGCCCCCTCTCTTCATCACTGAGGATGATTTCATTTTTCAGGGATTAGAGAGGGTGGTCCTTGTGGTGGACTGCAGATATGGAGAGCTTTTATCATCGTATTAGATAGATAAGAATGATTATATGTATTGTAGAAATGTCTCCTATCATGTTCCCTAATTTTTTATTATGTCCACATCCTGGTCCCCATCTTGGACATCATAACAAACGTGCACTTTTTTGTTTAATTTACACATTGGACCATAGGAAAAATGACACTACAGCTACAGAGGTGACCGTCTGATAGCCCAGCTCGACTATCCATCTCTACTGAAGACCCTTTCAGCTTTTTAAGAGTTGGGTGGAGGACATCATCTCTGAAAATAGGGTCCCACAGCTGCACCCCATCAGTGTGAGCAGGACTCTTAGGACTCTTAGAAGAGTCAATGCTCTGAGACCATGGGGGGCGCTTAGCCCCCTCTCTTCGTCACTGAGGATGATTTCATTTTTCAGGGATTAGAGAGGGTGGTCCTTGTGGTGGACTGCAGGTATGGAGAGCTGTTGTCATCGTATTAAATAGATAAGAATGATTATATGTATTGTAGAAATGTCTCCTATCATGTTCCCTAATTTTTTATTATGTCCACATCCTGGTCCCCATCTTGGACATCATAACAAACGTGCACTTTTTTGTTTAATTTACACATTGGACCATAGGAAAAATGACACTACAGCTACAGAGGTGACCGTCTGATAGCCCAGCTCGACTATCCATCTCTACTGAAGACCCTTTCAGCTTTTTGAGAGTTGGGTGGAGAACATCATCTCTGAAAATAGGGTCCCACAGCTGCACCCCATCAGTGTGAGCAGGACTCTTAGGACTCTTAGAAGAGTCAATGCTCTGAGACCATGGGGGGCGCTTAGCCCCCTCTCTTCGTCACTGAGGATGATTTCACTTTTCAGGGAATAGAGAGGGTGGTCCTTGTGGTGGACTGCAGGTATGGAGAGCTGTTGTCATCGTATTAGATAGATAAGAATGATTATATGTATTGTAGAAATGTCTCCTATCATGTTCCCTATTTTTTTATTATGTCCACATCCTGGTCCCCATCTTGGAAATCATAACAAACGTGCACTTTTTTGTTTAATTTACACATTGGACCATAGGAAAAATGACACTACAGCTACAGAGGTGACCGTCTGATAGCCCAGCTCGACTATCCATCTCTACTGAAGACCCTTTCAGCTTTTTGAGAGTTGGGTGGAGGACATCATCTCTGAAAATAGGGTCCCACAGCTGCACCCCATCAGTGTGAGCAGGAATCTTAGGACTCTTAGAAGAGTCAATGCTCTGAGACCATGGGGGGCGCTTAGCCCCCTCTCTTCGTCACTGAGGATGATTTCATTTTTCAGGGATTAGAGAGAGTGGTCCTTGTGGTGGACTGCAGGTATGGAGAGCTGTTGTGATCGTATTAGATAGATAAGAATGATTATATGTATTGTAGAAATGTCTCCTATCATGTTCCCTAATTTTTTATTATGTCCACATCCTGGTCCCCATCTTGAACATCATAACAAACGTGCACTTTTTTGTTTAATTTACACATTGGACCATAGGAAAAATGACACTACAGCTACAGAGGTGACCGTCTGATAGCCCAGCTCGACTATCCATCTCTACTGAAGACCCTTTCAGCTTTTTGAGAGTTGGGTGGAGGACATCATCTCTGAAAATAGGGTCCCACAGCTGCACCCCATCAGTGTGAGCAGGACTCTTAGGACTCTTAGAAGAGTCAATGCTCTGAGACCATTGGGGGCACTTAGCCCCCTCTCTTCATCACTGAGGATGATTTCATTTTTCAGGGATTAGAGAGGGTGGTCCTTGTGGTGGACTGCAGGTATGGAGAGCTGTTGTCATCGTATTAGATAGATAAGAATGATTATATGTATTGTAGAAATGTCTCCTATCATGTTCCCTAATTTTTTATTATGTCCACATCCTGGTCCCCATCTTGGACATCATAACAAACGTGCACTTTTTTGTTTAATTTACACATTGGACCACAGGAAAAATGACACTACAGCTACAGAGGTGACCGTCTGATAGCCCAGCTCGACTATGCATCTCTACTGAAGACCCTTTCAGCTTTTTGAGAGTTGGGTGGAGGACATCATCTCTGAAAATAGGGTCCCACAGCTGCACCCCATCAGTGTGAGCAGGACTCTTAGGACTCTTAGAAGAGTCAATGCTCTAAAACCATTGGGGGCACTTAGCCCCCTCTCTTCATCACTGAGGATGATTTCATTTTTCAGGGATTAGAGAGGGTGGTCCTTGTGGTGGACTGCAGATATGGAGAGCTTTTATCATCGTATTAGATAGATAAGAATGATTATATGTATTGTAGAAATGTCTCCTATCATGTTCCCTAATTTTTTATTATGTCCACATCCTGGTCCCCATCTTGGACATCATAACAAACGTGCACTTTTTTGTTTAATTTACACATTGGACCATAGGAAAAATGACACTACAGCTACAGAGGTGACCGTCTGATAGCCCAGCTCGACTATCCATCTCTACTGAAGACCCTTTCAGCTTTTTGAGAGTTGGGTGGAGGACATCATCTCTGAAAATAGGGTCCCACAGCTGCACCCCATCAGTGTGAGCAGGACTCTTAGGACTCTTAGAAGAGTCAATGCTCTGAGACCATGGGGGGCGCTTAGCCCCCTCTCTTCGTCACTGAGGATGATTTCATTTTTCAGGGATTAGAGAGGGTGGTCCTTGTGGTGGACTGCAGGTATGGAGAGCTGTTGTCATCGTATTAAATAGATAAGAATGATTATATGTATTGTAGAAATGTCTCCTATCATGTTCCCTAATTTTTTATTATGTCCACATCCTGGTCCCCATCTTGGACATCATAACAAACGTGCACTTTTTTGTTTAATTTACACATTGGACCATAGGAAAAATGACACTACAGCTACAGAGGTGACCGTCTGATAGCCCAGCTCGACTATCCATCTCTACTGAAGACCCTTTCAGCTTTTTGAGAGTTGGGTGGAGAACATCATCTCTGAAAATAGGGTCCCACAGCTGCACCCCATCAGTGTGAGCAGGACTCTTAGGACTCTTAGAAGAGTCAATGCTCTGAGACCATGGGGGGCGCTTAGCCCCCTCTCTTCGTCACTGAGGATGATTTCACTTTTCAGGGAATAGAGAGGGTGGTCCTTGTGGTGGACTGCAGGCATGGAGAGCTGTTGTCATCGTATTAGATAGATAAGAATGATTATATGTATTGTAGAAATGTCTCCTATCATGTTCCCTATTTTTTTATTATGTCCACATCCTGGTCCCCATCTTGGAAATCATAACAAACGTGCACTTTTTTGTTTAATTTACACATTGGACCATAGGAAAAATGACACTACAGCTACAGAGGTGACCGTCTGATAGCCCAGCTCGACTATCCATCTCTACTGAAGACCCTTTCAGCTTTTTGAGAGTTGGGTGGAGGACATCATCTCTGAAAATAGGGTCCCACAGCTGCACCCCATCAGTGTGAGCAGGAATCTTAGGACTCTTAGAAGAGTCAATGCTCTGAGACCATGGGGGGCGCTTAGCCCCCTCTCTTCGTCACTGAGGATGATTTCATTTTTCAGGGATTAGAGAGAGTGGTCCTTGTGGTGGACTGCAGGTATGGAGAGCTGTTGTGATCGTATTAGATAGATAAGAATGATTATATGTATTGTAGAAATGTCTCCTATCATGTTCCCTAATTTTTTATTATGTCCACATCCTGGTCCCCATCTTGAACATCATAACAAATGTGCACTTTTTTGTTTAATTTACACATTGGACCATAGGAAAAATGACACTACAGCTACAGAGGTGACCGTCTGATAGCCCAGCTCGACTATCCATCTCTACTGAAGACCCTTTCAGCTTTTTGAGAGTTGGGTGGAGGACATCATCTCTGAAAATAGGGTCCCACAGCTGCACCCCATCAGTGTGAGCAGGACTCTTAGGACTCTTAGAAGAGTCAATGCTCTGAGACCATTGGGGGCACTTAGCCCCCTCTCTTCATCACTGAGGATGATTTCATTTTTCAGGGATTAGAGAGGGTGGTCCTTGTGGTGGACTGCAGATATGGAGAGCTGTTATCATCATATTAGATAGATAAGAATGATTATATGTATTGTAGAAATGTCTCCTATCATGTTCCCTAATTTTTTATTATGTCCACATCCTGGTCCCCATCTTGGACATCATAACAAACGTGCACTTTTTTGTTTAATTTACACATTGGACCATAGGAAAAATGACACTACAGCTACAGAGGTGACCGTCTGATAGCCCAGCTCGACTATCCATCTCTACTGAAGACCCTTTCAGCTTTTTGAGAGTTGGGTGGAGGACATCATCTCTGAAAATAGGGTCCCACAGCTGCACCCCATCAGTGTGAGCAGGAATCTTAGGACTCTTAGAAGAGTCAATGCTCTGAGACCATGGGGGCGCTTAGCCCCCTCTCTTCGTCACTGAGGATGATTTAATTTTTCAGGGATTAGAGAGAGTGGTCCTTGTGGTGGACTGCAGGTATGGAGAGCTGTTGTGATCGTATTAGATAGATAAGAATGATTATATGTATTGTAGAAATGTCTCCTATCATGTTCCCTAATTTCTTATTATGTCCCCATCCTGGTCCCCATCTTGGACATCATAACAAACGTGCACTTTTTTGTTTAATTTACACATTGGACCATAGGAAAAATGACACTACAGCTACAGAGGTGACCGTCTGATAGCCCAGCTCGACTATCCATCTCTACTGAAGACCCTTTCAGCTTTTTGAGAGTTGGGTGGAGGACATCATCTCTGAAAATAGGGTCCCACAGCTGCACCCCATCAGTGTGAGCAGGAATCTTAGGACTCTTAGAAGAGTCAATGCTCTGAGACCATGGGGGCGCTTAGCCCCCTCTCTTCGTCACTGAGGATGATTTAATTTTTCAGGGATTAGAGAGAGTGGTCCTTGTGGTGGACTGCAGGTATGGAGAGCTGTTGTGATCGTATTAGATAGATAAGAATGATTATATGTATTGTAGAAATGTCTCCTATCATGTTCCCTAATTTCTTATTATGTCCACATCCTGGTCCCCATCTTGGACATCATAACAAACGTGCACTTTTTTGTTTAATTTACACATTGGACCATAGGAAAAATGACACTACAGCTACAGAGGTGACCGTCTGATAGCCCAGCTCGACTATCCATCTCTACTGAAGACCCTTTCAGCTTTTTGAGAGTTGGGTGGAGGACATCATCTCTGAAAATAGGGTCCCACAGCTTCACCCCATCAGTGTGAGCAGGACTCTTAGGACTCTTAGAAGAGTCAATGCTCTGGTACCATGGGGGGCGCTTGGCCCCCTCTCTTCGTCACTGAGGATGATTTCATTTTTCAGGGATTAGAGAGGGTGGTCCTTGTGGTGGACTGCAGGTATGGAGAGCTGTTGTCATCGTATTAGATAGATAAGAATGATTATATGTATTGTAGAAATGTCTCCTATCATGTTCCCTAATTTTTTATTATGTCCACATCCTGGTCCCCATCTTGGACATCATAACAAACGTGCACTTTTTTGTTTAATTTACACATTGGACCATAGGAAAAATGACACTACAGCTACAGAGGTGACCGTCTGATAGCCCAGCTCGACTATCCATCTCTACTGAAGACCCTTTCAGCTTTTTGAGAGTTGGGTGGAGGACATCATCTCTGAAAATAGGGTCCCACAGCTGCACCCCATCAGTGTGAGCAGGACTCTTAGGACTCTTAGAAGAGTTAATGCTCTGAGACCATGGGGGCGCTTAGCCCCCTCTCTTCGTCACTGAGGATGATTTCATTTTTCAGGGATTAGAGAGGGTGGTCCTTGTGGTGGACTGCAGGTATGGAGAGCTGTTGTCATCGTATTAGATAGATAAGAATGATTATATGTATTCTAGAAATGTCTCCTATCATGTTCCCTAATTTTTTATTATGTCCACATCTTGGTCCCCATCTTGGACATCATAACAAACGTGCACTTTTTTGTTTAATTTACACATTGGACCATAGGAAAAATGACACTACAGCTACAGAGGTGACCGTCTGATAGCCCAGCTCGACTATCCATCTCTACTGAAGACCCTTTCAGCTTTTTGAGAGTCGGGTGGAGGACATCATCTCTGAAAATAGGGTCCCACAGCTTCACCCCATCAGTGTGAGCAGGACTCTTAGGACTCTTAGAAGAGTCAATGCTCTGGTACCATGGGGGGCGCTTGGCCCCCTCTCTTCGTCACTGAGGATGATTTCATTTTTCAGGGATTAGAGAGGGTGGTCCTTGTGGTGGACTGCAGGTATGGAGAGCTGTTGTCATCGTATTAGATAGATAAGAATGATTATATGTATTGTAGAAATGTCTCCTATCATGTTCCCTAATTTTTTATTATGTCCACATCCTGGTCCCCATCTTGGACATCATAACAAACGTGCACTTTTTTGTTTAATTTACACATTGGACCATAGGAAAAATGACACTACAGCTACAGAGGTGACCGTCTGATAGCCTAGCTCGACTATCCATCTTTACTGAAGACCCTTTCAGCTTTTTGAGAGTTGGGTGGAGGACATCATCTCTGAAAATAGGGTCCCACAGCTGCACCCCATCAGTGTGAGCAGGACTCTTAGGACTCTTAGAAGAGTTAATGCTCTGAGACCATGGGGGCGCTTAGCCCCCTCTCTTCGTCACTGAGGATGATTTCATTTTTCAGGGATTAGAGAGGGTGGTCCTTGTGGTGGACTGCAGGTATGGAGAGCTGTTGTCATCGTATTAGATAGATAAGAATGATTATATGTATTGTAGAAATGTCTCCTATCATGTTCCCTAATTTTTTATTATGTCCACATCCTGGTCCCCATCTTGGACATCATAACAAACGTGCACTTTTTTGTTTAATTTACACATTGGACCATAGGAAAAATGACACTACAGCTACAGAGGTGACCGTCTGATAGCCCAGCTCGACTATCCATCTCTACTGAAGACCCTTTCAGCTTTTTGAGAGTTGGGTGGAGGACATCATCTCTGAAAATAGGGTCCCACAGCTGCACCCCATCAGTGTGAGCAGGACTCTTAGGACTCTTAGAAGAGTCAATGCTCTGAGACCATTGGGGGCACTTAGCCCCCTCTCTTCGTCACTGAGGATGATTTCATTTTTCAGGGATTAGAGAGGGTGGTCCTTGTGGTGGACTGCAGGTATGGAGAGCTGTTGTCATCGTATTAGATAGATAAGAATGATTATATGTATTGTAGAAATGTCTCCTATCATGTTCCCTAATTTCTTATTATGTCCACATCCTGGTCCCCATCTTGGACATCATAACAAACGTGCACTTTTTTGTTTAATTTACACATTGGACCATAGGAAAAATGACACTACAGCTACATAGGTGACCGTCTGATAGCCCAGCTCGACTATCCATCTCTACTGAAGACCCTTTCAGCTTTTTGAGAGTCGGGTGGAGGACATCATCTCTGAAAATAGGGTCCCAGAGCTTCACCCCATCAGTGTGAGCAGGACTCTTAGGACTCTTAGAAGAGTCAATGCTCTGGTACCATGGGGGGCGCTTGGCCCCCTCTCTTCGTCACTGAGGATGATTTCATTTTTCAGGGATTAGAGAGGGTGGTCCTTGTGGTGGACTGCAAGTATGGAGAGCTGTTGTCATCGTATTAGATAGATAAGAATGATTATATGTATTGTAGAAATGTCTCCTATCATGTTCCCTAATTTTTTATTATGTCCACATCCTGGTCCCCATCTTGGACATCATAACAAACGTGCACTTTTTTGTTTAATTTACACATTGGACCATAGGAAAAATGACACTACAGCTACAGAGGTGACCGTCTGATAGCCCAGCTCGACTATCCATCTCTACTGAAGACCCTTTCAGCTTTTTGAGAGTTGGGTGGAGGACATCATCTCTGAAAATAGGGTCCCACAGCTGCACCCCATCAGTGTGAGCAGGACTCTTAGGACTCTTAGAAGAGTTAATGCTCTGAGACCATGGGGGCGCTTAGCCCCCTCTCTTCGTCACTGAGGATGATTTCATTTTTCAGGGATTAGAGAGGGTGGTCCTTGTGGTGGACTGCAGGTATGGAGAGCTGTTGTCATCGTATTAGATAGATAGAAAGGAGGCGGTTCGCCGGTCACAGCGACGTCGCCGGGCAGGTAAGTATGTGTGACGGGTCTGGTCGGTGTTGTGCGGCATGGGCAGCGATTTACCCGTGTCGCGCAACAGATGGGGGCGGGTACCCACACTAGCGATATCGGGACCGATATCGCAGTGTGTAAAGTAGCCTTTAGTCACATGACCAAGACTGTATCTGTGTCCCTACAACACACTTGAGACAAATGTGTGTGTGAGCCTGCATTGTGGGGTATATATAATATATTATAGAGCTGGGAAGGATCATTCTAAGCAGTGAGCTGTTCCAGTATTTGTAGGAAAATACCCAGTAGAAGCATCAAACACAGCACCAATACCTCCCATCAGTATCCCACCACAGTGCCATGTAACCCATGCCCTACACTCCCATCTACACCAATACTATACAGGCACAAACTAGTATATCTGACTAAAAGCCCCCAAAATATGAAGAACGGCCTATAGTTGAGTGTGGATATAAAATCTATGTGAGCAGAGCTAGAATAGAAATCACTGATCGCATTGAAGTCATTCTGACCATAAATCACCATGATATCAAGGTGAGGAGTTGTGTGTTACTGCTGGGAGGAAAGGGTTAACAGTGGAATATTAAGGTGCATTTCTGTGTGCAGTGTTACTGTGGCGCCCCTGACCTGGTCAGGCACCACTGAGTACTGCACCCATGCTGGGGACAGTACAATACAGGTAATCCGGAAGGCTGACCGGGGTGTGGAACACAGGCGCATAGTGATCAGGTCTCACACATGTACCTATGAGAGGACCCCTGGGGATCCCAGGAGGGGGCGAAGCATGAGCACGGCCTCCATCTCCTCTCAAGGGGTGTGGTAAGAGAGTCTGGTTACTAAGTGGCGTAGGCAAGAACAGGAGAGGAGGGGCAGTGAGTCGGTTAGGGCAGAACTCCATAGGGCTCAGTGAGGAGCAGACCTGTGGGGCTTGTGCTGTCTAACAGCGCCCGCGCAGTGGCTATTGACGGGGGAGAACGGTCAACTAGGAGTGCTACCCGAAATCCATCTTCAGCTAAAGAGATGGCACGGAGTGGGAAGTAAGGAGACTGCTAGAGAGTACCAGGCCCAAACGGGCGGCAGATCCCGGAGCGGAGATAGATCCATCTTTCTTTTGCTAAACCTGCCGGTGTGGGGCCCTCAAAGCCCACACCACAACAACTAAAAGCCGCAGCCACGTAGCCACAGTTAGGGCCCATAGGTCACAGGAGGCAAGCAGCTGGAGTGGCCTGGTCCAGGCGACAAGCACACGGCAAACGAAGGGGAGAGAGGCTGCAGCATCTTCCCTGGGTGACCCCCATAGGGACTAAAAGTCGGGGTTACCCCAAACCAACAAGGGCTAAGGAAGGCGAGTTAGTAGTCACCCTCACAAGTCAGCCTGAAGGACACCTGGTTCCCACCTGGTTCATCCCAGCTATGCCCGGGTCACTCACCCTGCCATCAACTGTGAGTAAAAACCCTGAAAGACATCCTGCTTGTGTGGAGTCATTCTGCGCCTTGTAGTTCTACACAACTACACAGGGCCCTGGGGCTTGCCTCACTCTCAGGAGGCCACTACATCCGACTGCACCCACCATCAGCCCCAGGCAGCCCTTAACCTGCAGTGGCGGTCCCCACTGACCGCAAATCTGAGAGTGGCGTCACGACTACAGAGAAGATCTCCTACCTGTGATCCAGATCCAGCAGCGTGGAGTCCCTGAAGGTAATGCAGCTGCACAACACCTGTGGGGCTTCACATCTGGCGTCACGAACAGGATAAGGACTAGACCTGTTCAGACAGGTGACCATGTGCCTGGGCGGTCCGCTTGAAAAATTGGAAGCGCCGCCATATTGCCACCATGAAAAGCGCGCTGAAAAACAACAGCAGCCCGCGCTGGAAGAAGTTACCGCCCACGAAGAGGTGTGGCTACCCAGAGATCCCCTGCAGAGTTCGGACCTCGCTGGTGAAGAAAGCGGAAGCGTCCAGAGACGGCGGAGCAGAAGAGAACCCAGCAGTGTGCTAGAGAAAATGGAGTCCAGACGCGGATACCCAGAGCCAGGCTCTGCTGCCTGGTGGTGCCGGGAGCTCGCTATCTTCTGCGACCAGCTGGAGGCTAGGATTGTACGACAGCTCAGTGAGGGACGCACGGAGCTCCTGGAGATGGCTGCGGCGGTGCGGACCTACGAGGAGGGAGTCGCGCGACGCCTGCCAGACCGAGCGGCGACGACTCAGACCCCGATGCTGCCACAGATGGGTGAGTCCAGAGATGCCCCGGCCAGCGCAAGTGCTCCGACCCCTGCAGCTACGCCCGCGGTCCCAGAAGAGGCGCCCGGCGCGGCGACGCCGAGCGAGGCCGCAGCCACGCTAGATGCGGCCCGCCAAATCCAGGCCGCCGCAGCGATGCCCCGCCTAGCCCGCAAAGGCCCGACTGCCACGGCGATACTCATCCGTGCCGCAGGTGTGACGCTGACCCAGGCTGCCACCCTGCTGAGCCCAGTCCGCCAAGATCCCACCGCAGCCGCGACGCTCGTCCGCGCCGCCAGTGAGATGCTGAACCAGGCCGCAGCCACGCCAGGTGCGGCCCGCCAAGCCCCGATCACCGCAGCGACGCCCAGCTCCACCTGCACGGATCCCAGCGAGGCTGCAACGCCGATCCAGGCCGCCGCCATGCCAGGCGCGGCCCGCCAAGACCAGGCCGCCGCCATGCCAGGCGCGGCCCGCCAAGACCAGGCCGCCGCCATGCCAGGCGCGGTCCGCCAAGAAAAGACAGACGTACCCTCATTTACCCCGGCCTGTAGGGCCAGAGCAGACACCGCTCCCCAGGCTAAGGAGCTCCCTGCTAGGAAATCCACGCTGGGGGAGGACCCCGCATACTGGCAGCTGAAGGCTGACCTGGAGGCCAAGTTCCCACAGGAGATGGTGGACCAGTACATGCTCCCTCCGCACACTCCTAAGGCAATCCCGGCAGCAACCACGCCGAAGAGTCCACCGCCTGGGCCAGCTGAGGAACACTCATCCCCAGCGCTGCCACAAGCAGAGTGCAGCGAAGAACTAAGGGGGAGAGGAGGGCAAGAAGCTAAGGAGCTGACTCAGGAGCCACCAGCAGTGGATCCATGCCCAGAGCCGGAGATGCTACCATATTCCCGCTGGGATGAAGAAGACCTGACCCCATCGGCTGAGGAAGATTTGTCCAGCAACCTTACCTGGGGGCCTGCAGGCAGCGAAGTAACAGCAACCAAGCAAGATCCAGCCCGTAAGACACGGCGTCGTAATAGAACAACACTGTCCCCTGCATCGCCATTCCCAGAGCAGAGAGAAGTTACGGCCAGAGATCTACAAGAGAAAAAGTTCCTGAGAAGAGCCAAGGCACAGGCTAGAGGACCCCTTTGTAGAGGAGTTGTGGAGGACTTTAATTTGAAAAGCGGATACGGCTTTATTGTGGCACGAGGCATGAAAGAAGGAATTTTCGTTAATAGAAGGGATGTGAGAGCCCACTTGCCCAGAGGACACCCTGGAAGGAATTTGAAAATTGGAGACTCAGTACAGTTCACTATGCATCAAGGAGAAAGAGGATGGTATGCACTGGATGTTGCACCATGTCCTAAAGATAAAGAAACAGATGCAGAAAAGGAAACAGATGAAGATCAAGAAAGAAAAGACAAGGAACCTACAGATGAGACTACCTCCGACGACGACAAAGAGCAAGAAAGCAGCAGGTGCCGCAGCCCTACCGGCCAAAGCCCTGGTATGGAGGAGTAGAGGAATCCACATAAAGCACAGAAGTTACAAGTTTTGAAAAGTTTGTTTTGCAACGTTCTCAAGTTTAAGCATGTGCCCACAAAAACTATTGTGAGAAAACCATAAACCTTAAGGCTATGAACTGGCTATAGCCACAAACTCTCGCAGTGTAAATAGTTACACCAGAGGCACCACCACCAGAGCCAGCCTGTTTAGGGGCTTGGCTCGTCTGCGACCAGGAGGAGTCCGTCCGTATATAGGGCCTTGGCTCGCCTGCGACCAGAGAGCATGCCTGTTTATGGGGCCTGGCTCTCCACCACAAAGAGGGTACCTGGTCAGCACCAACTGTGGAGGCCGCCTCTACATCCTGCCAGAAGAGGCTGAAGGCGCGGATCCACCGGGCCAGGTATACCCTGAAACCACCAGCCCATGAAAGCCGCCTCTACATCCTGCCAGAAGTGGCTGAAGGCGCGGCCAACGGGAGAGGCAGATTGGAGGAAAGGTCTGGGGAAGTGGATGGCCCAGACCTGGTTACCAAAAGAAACCGGTGACCTGCCTCCTGAAAGGGTTTTGGGTGGGTTAACGGACTTGTGGGTGGAGGGTGGTGATGTATGATACCTGGTGATCTTAAAATGTTTTACCATGTTTTAATGTTTTATGCATTTAAAATGTTGTCTTGCAGCCCGAGGACGTGCTGGTGATAACTAAGGGGGAATGTGGCGCCCCTGACCTGGTCAGGCACCACTGAGTACTGCACCCATGCTGGGGACAGTACAATACAGGTAATCCGGAAGGCTGACCGGGGTGTGGAACACAGGCGCATAGTGATCAGGTCTCACACATGTACCTATGAGAGGACCCCTGGGGATCCCAGGAGGGGGCGAAGCATGAGCACGGCCTCCATCTCCTCTCAAGGGGTGTGGTAAGAGAGTCTGGTTACTAAGTGGCGTAGGCAAGAACAGGAGAGGAGGGGCAGTGAGTCGGTTAGGGCAGAACTCCATAGGGCTCAGTGAGGAGCAGACCTGTGGGGCTTGTGCTGTCTAACAGCGCCCGCGCAGTGGCTATTGACGGGGGAGAACGGTCAACTAGGAGTGCTACCCGAAATCCATCTTCAGCTAAAGAGAGGGCACGGAGTGGGAAGTAAGGAGACTGCTAGAGAGTACCAGGCCCAAACGGGCGGCAGATCCCGGAGCGGAGATAGATCCATCTTTCTTTTGCTAAACCTGCCGGTGTGGGGCCCTCAAAGCCCACACCACAACAACTAAAAGCCGCAGCCACGTAGCCACAGTTAGGGCCCATAGGTCACAGGAGGCAAGCAGCTGGAGTGGCCTGGTCCAGGCGACAAGCACACGGCAAACGAAGGGGAGAGAGGCTGCAGCATCTTCCCTGGGTGACCCCCATAGGGACTAAAAGTCGGGGTTACCCCAAACCAACAAGGGCTAAGGAAGGCGAGTTAGTAGTCACCCTCACAAGTCAGCCTGAAGGACACCTGGTTCCCACCTGGTTCATCCCAGCTATGCCCGGGTCACTCACCCTGCCATCAACTGTGAGTAAAAACCCTGAAAGACATCCTGCTTGTGTGGAGTCATTCTGCGCCTTGTAGTTCTACACAACTACACAGGGCCCTGGGGCTTGCCTCACTCTCAGGAGGCCACTACATCCGACTGCACCCACCATCAGCCCCAGGCAGCCCTTAACCTGCAGTGGCGGTCCCCACTGACCGCAAATCTGAGAGTGGCGTCACGACTACAGAGAAGATCTCCTACCTGTGATCCAGATCCAGCAGCGTGGAGTCCCTGAAGGTAATGCAGCTGCACAACACCTGTGGGGCTTCACATTACTAGTCAATGTAACAATTCAGTATGAGCTGCTCTTGGTGCCGGGGGAGGGAGATGCTCTCCTGAGCAAGATAGATGGGGAATGAACATAATATCTATATAGTGTAAGGCAGGGGGTCTCAAACTCGGCTGGGTGTATGGGCCGCACAGAGGAAAAAAATAATTTGGGGGGCTGCATTCTTTGCAAGACAAAGTGACATTTTTATTGGTACCATATATGTATATATTTTTTTCACACACCTTTGGATGACTGATTTTCAACATTTTTCACTTGTTTATTATAACAAATGTGCACATTCTTTGGTTAAATCTAAAAAAAATAAATGTGATGTTAAAAAAAAGTCATGCCTTATTTTGTTTTTTTTTACATTTTATCCCTTTCTTTTAACTAATAGTGTTACAATTATGACGCTAGCGTTTTGTGAAGGGAATGCTTTGCCTATTTCCGTGACTATGGCCTTCCGGAACTGCTGCATTTTGGCTGACCTCTCCGCCTCGGGAATAAGAGACATAAAGTTCTCCTTGTAGCGTGGGTCTAACAGTGTTACCAACCAGTAATGATTGTCGGCCAAGATGTTCTTAACGCGAGGGTCACGAGACAGGCAGCTTACCATAAAGTCATCCATGTGCGCCAGACTCTTAACAGCCATCACTTCAGTATCCAGACCAACACGATGACTGAACATGCTGTCCTCCTCCTTCTCCTCCTCCTCCTCATCTACCCTGTCCTCTGGCCAGCCACGCTGAACTGAGCATATGACTGGTATGCATGTCATATCCTCAATTTGGCCGGAGAGTTGCTCCATGTCTTCATCTTCCTCCTCGTCATAGTCCTCCACTGCACGTTGTGATGAGACGAGGCTGGGCTATGTGTTATCACCCACACCCACTACTGTTTCTTGCTCCAACTCATCGTGTTCCGCCTGCAATGCATCATGTTTGGTTTTGAGCAGAGACCGTTTTAGAAGGCAGAGAAGCGGTATGGTGACGCTAATAATGGCGTCATCGCCGCTCACCATCTTGGTGGAGTCCTCAAAGTTTTGGAGGATGGTACATAGGTCGGACATCCATCTCCACTCCTCAGGTGTTATGTGTGGAGTTTGACCCATTTCCCGACGGCTTAGGTGATGCAGGTACTCAACAACTGCCCTCTTCTGCTCACATATCCTGATCAACATGTGCAGAGTTGAATTCCAACGCGTGGGGACATCACACACCAGTCTGTGAGCCGGAAGATGCAAATGACGCTGAAAGCCGGCAAGGCCGGCTGAAGCAGTAGGTGACTTTCGAAAATGTGCAGACAGGCGGCGAACTTTTACCAGCAGATGAGACAGCTCTGGGTATGACTTTAGAAACCGCTGAACCACGAGGTTGAGCACATGGGCCATGCATGGAACATGTGTCAGCTGGCCTCGCCTCAAAGCCGCCACTAGGTTCCGGCCATTGTCACACACAACCTTTCCTGGCTTTAGGTTCAGAGGTGTGAGCCAGTGATCTGCATGCTGTTTTAGAGCTGTCCACACCTCTTCTGCATTGTGGGATTTGTCACTTATGCAGATTAGCTGCAGCACAGCCTGTTGCCGCTTCGCCGAGGCAGTGCTGCAGTGCTTCCAGCTTGGGACTGGTGTGGAGGGTAAAGTGGATGAGGATGCGCAGGAGGAGGAGGAGGCTGAAGAGCATGACATTCCGGAGCTGTAGAGTGTGGGTGAAACCCTGACTGAGGTAGGGCCTGCAAACCTTGGTGTGGGAAGGACTTGTTCCGTTCCTCGCTCAAACTGGGTCCCAGCTGGGCTGGGCTGGGTAGGGCGTTGTGGGGGGTTTGTCTATCTCCGTTTGAGGTGAGTTTGTTTAAGTTAGCCTTTTCTTTGGCGTTTTTTGGAGCCCTGCGGGTTGGGGAGTTGGTATCGCCCAGTAAGGCGTTCCCCGGGGGCTTGGATTGGGGTGACATTGTCAGTGGAAAACGGAGTTGAATTTTGGATTAGGAAATCGAAAACTGATCAGAGAGGTGTGGGTAGACTAGTCCGTTTGGGGATGGTTGTGGCATCTGATATGTGCCCGTTCAAGTGTCTCGGGAATTTTCAACAGATCCGTCCGAAGGTGGATGGCCCCTTATTATGTCACGAGGATGGGTCCTTTTTATCGAGATACCAATTTGTGAGTGTTTTTAGGGCATGTTTGAAGTCGTTGGGGTTAGATCCGAAGTCTTTCGGATTGGGGCAGCGACGGAGGCCTCTATGTGCGGCCTACCGGAGGAGACAGTTAAGCAGATTGGTAGGTGGAAGTCGCAGCGCTTTAAGTCGTATGTACGTCCCCAGGTGGTTGTTGGCAATTGAGGGGAAAAGGGGGGGGTATTAGGGTAGCAATGGGGGGGGGGAGAGTGTGTGTTTTTTGTCAATTTGGTTTGGTGAGGCAATAAAATGGTGTCGTCTGTACATTTTGTATTGCAGAAGCACCCCCCCTTCCTTCCCTGGTCTGGATCCTTGGCCACTCTTATGTGTATTGGGGAGCCCGACGAGCGGACGCGAGATGGAACGGGAGACAGCTAGGTTTTGAGAAGGACCTGGCTCTCGTGCGATGGCTCGGTGTTCGGGGGTTAGGGTGGAACAGGGTGTTGCAGGAGGTGCATAGATACGCCCGGTTGGACAGACCTCCTGACATGTTAGTGTTGCATGCCGGGGGGAATGATTTGGGTGGGCGTCCTTTTCGAATCTTGATAAAGGACATCAAACATGATTTGTTACGGTTATGGGTGTCGTTTCCAGGTCTAACGATAGTCTGGTCGGAGATAGTAGCGAGAAAGAGTTGGCAGAAAGCGCGGTCAGTTGACAGGTTGAACAAGGCGCGGGCGAAGGTTAATAGGGCGATCTCGAAGTTTGTTAGTCGGAACGGGGGTATAGCAATACGGCATGTTGAGTTGGAAAGGACGGAAGAGGAATTTTGGTTGGCTGACGGGGTACACCTTAATGCGGTGGGAACTGACTTATGGGCTCTTGGCTTGCAGGGAGGTATTGAGAGGGCCCTTTGGTTGCGGGGGGTCTCAGGCACTTGAAGGGTTTCAAGGTGCCTTCGTTGTGGTGTTGTTTATTGGTGGGTCCTTGAAGTTGGTTTAAAATTGGTTCGGGGATTCATCCGGGTATGGATCCCCTCATTGGCAGAATTGATGGTCCCCTGGTGATTTTGGGGGGGAACCCCGACGGGGTATGTCGGGGCCCCTGGGGGTGTGGTTGGGGTTGACGGAGGATTAACCCTTACCATTTGGTGCTCCTGAGCCAGTGTGGGTAACGGCTGGGAGCAAGTTGAGGTTTTTTATTGCTCGGTTATGGGAATCACCAGGGTTTTGGTAGCTTCAAGGACCTTACCACATTGCAAATTTTATTGGTTATGTATTCTTGTTAATAAAATGGCTGCTATGGCCAAAATTATCCAAAGATAAATTTGTGTCTGTGTAATTACTTTTAAATAAGAAATGGGAATGGAGGTGTGGGGTATGAAAGGAAGACCGGAGTCAACAATTCCAGGGTCAAGCATGTTTATTTGCCTAAGCTTCGTTCCAGGGTAGAAAGGGTAAGAGTGCCTTTCAGAATTCGAAGTGGTCGGACTGTACGGGCCACCAAGAACTGCAGGAGAGCTTGAACATCTTCCCATGGATTTGCGACATCCTCCCTCATCAGTTACGTAGGTAAGCAGGTTCTCAGCATTGCAGCCCATTTGTTGTCTTAAGTTAGTTAAGCGGGGTTAACTAACCTGTCAGTTCAGCCTCAGGTCTAAAGCAGAGGCCTGGACTCCACTCCTTACTCCTCACTCCACAACTCTCCTTAAAAACAACTGACTCCTTTTTCCTGCCCCGGGGTCTCCAGACCCCTAGGTGGGCGTTTCCTTCCGTCTGGTCCTGCCCACTGGTGTGCCTGTCTTTCCCTGGGGGAGGTGACTAGGATTTTCTGGTTGGCTTTGTGTGACTTAGGTGAGGGAAGTTGTTATGCGGGGGCCTATGTGTGACTACCTGCAGTGTCAGGGCGTCACATATGTATGTGTGTATGTCTGCTAAAGGAATCCGCACCGTCATATTTACAAACACAAAATTTTGCAGACACCTCATGTGACTCAGGGAACGTCGTAGACTATGTTTTAACAGGAATATTTAACCCCGCGCTTTACAGTTACTCTCCAAAAAACCTGCCTCCATTAAACTGAATGGAGGTGGGAGCTGCAAGTTATTAATAGCAGCTGTGATTGGTTGCTATAAGAACAAAGGACATTCATAGTATAAGAAGCTTATGTGTGAGATAATATGATGTCAGTGGGGAGACAGATAGAGAGAGACAGACACAGACTGAGAGACAAACAGACAGAGACAGATAGGCATAGACAGACAGGGAAAGAGACAGAGACAAACAGACAGAGGCAGACAGGGAAAGAGACAGACAGAGATAGACAGGGAAAAAAGGCAGACAGACAGAGACAGAGAAAGAGACAGAGGCAGATAGGGAAACAGACAGAGACAAACATACAGAGACAGGCAGGAGAAAAGGCAGACCGACAGGGAAAGAGACAGACAGGGGAAGAGACAGACAGAGAGAGACAGACAGATAGAGACAGACAAAGAAATACAGAGATAGACAGGGAAAGAGACAAACGGGGAATGAGTCAGACAGAGAGAGACAAAGAGAGACAGGCAGAGAGAGACAGGGAAAGAGACTGACAGGGGAAGAGAAAGACAGAGACAGACAAAGAAATACAGAGACAGACAGGGGAAGAGACAGACAGGGGAAGAGACAGACAGGGGAAGAGACAGACAGACAGGGAAAGAGACAGACCTGGAAAAGAGACAGACCTGGAAAAGAGACAGGCCTGGAAAAGAGACAGACAGACATAGAAACAGACAGCCACAAAGAGAGAGAGAGACAGACAGACACAGAGAGACAGACAGAGATAGAGAGACAGACAGACATGGATAGAGATAGAGACACACAGAGACAGACAGATGACAGAGACTGGGAGAGAGACAGACAGAAGCATAAATCCCTAACTAAAACTTAACATTTAATGATAGTTTTAAAAGGTAAAAAAACACAAATCATGTAAATAGAATGACTCTCTTCTGTGCATAGAGTCAACATTTTGTGTTTGTAAATATGACGGTGCGGATTCCTTTAGCAGACATACACACATACATATGTGACGCCCTGACACTGCAGGTAGTCACACATAGGCCCCCGCATAACAACTTCCCTCACCTAAGTCACACAAAGCCAACCAGAAAACCCTAGTCACCTCCCCCAGGGAAAGACAGGCACACCAGTGGGCAGGACCAGACGGAAGGAAATGCCCACCTAGGGGTCTGGAGACCCCGGGGCAGGAAAAAGGAGTCAGTTGTTTTTAAGGAGAGTTGTGGAGTGAGGAGTAAGGAGTGGAGTCCAGGCCTCTGCTTTAGACCTGAGGCTGAACTGACAGGTTAGTTAACCCCGCTTAACTAACTTAAGATAACAAATGGGCTGCAATGCTGAGAACCTGCTTACCTACGTAACTGATGAGGGAGGATGTCGCAAATCCATGGGAAGATGTTCAAGCTCTCCTGCAGTTCTTGGTGGCCCGTACAGTCCGACCACTTCGAATTCTGAAAGGCACTCTTACCCTTTCTACCCTGGAACGAAGCTTAGGCAAATAAACATGCTTGACCCTGGAATTGTTGACTCCGGTCTTCCTTTCATACCCCACACCTCCATTCCCATTTCTTATTTAAAAGTAATTACACAGACACAAATTTATCTTTGGATAATTTTGGCCATAGCAGCCATTTTATTAACAAGAATACATAACCAATAAAATTTGCAATGTGGTAAGGTCCTTGAAGCTACCAAAACCCTGGTGATTCCCATAACCGAGCAATAAAAAACCTCAACTTGCTCCCAGCCGTTACCCACACTGGCTCAGGAGCACCAAATGGTAAGGGTTAATCCTCCGTCAACCCCAACCACACCCCCAGGGGCCCCGACATACCCCGTCGGGGTTCCCCCCCAAAATCACCAGGGGACCATCAATTCTGCCAATGAGGGGATCCATACCCGGATGAATCCCCGAACCAATTTTAAACCAACTTCAAGGACCCACCAATAAACAACACCACAACGAAGGCACCTTGAAACCCTTCAAGTGCCTGAGACCCCCCGCAACCAAAGGGCCCTCTCAACACCTCCCTGCAAGCCAAGAGCCCATAAGTCAGTTCCCACCGCATTAAGGTGTACCCCGTCAGCCAACCAAAATTCCTCTTCCGTCCTTTCCAACTCAACATGCCGTATTGCTATACCCCCGTTCCGACTAACAAACTTCGAGATCGCCCTATTAACCTTCGCCCGCGCCTTGTTCAACCTGTCAACTGACCGCGCTTTCTGCCAACTCTTTCTCGCTACTATCTCCGACCAGACTATCGTTAGACCTGGAAACGACACCCATAACCGTAACAAATCATGTTTGATGTCCTTTATCAAGATTCGAAAAGGACGCCCACCCAAATCATTCCCCCCGGCATGCAACACTAACATGTCAGGAGGTCTGTCCAACCGGGCGTATCTATGCACCTCCTGCAACACCCTGTTCCACCCTAACCCCCGAACACCGAGCCATCGCACGAGAGCCAGGTCCTTCTCAAAACCTAGCTGTCTCCCGTTCCATCTCGCGTCCGCTCGTCGGGCTCCCCAATACACATAAGAGTGGCCAAGGATCCAGACCAGGGAAGGAAGAGGGGGTGCTTCTGCAATACAAAATGTACAGACGACACCATTTTATTGCCTCACCAAACCAAATTGACAAAAAACACACACTCTCACCCCCCCATTGCTACCCTAATACCCCCCCTTTTCCCCTCAATTGCCAACAACCACCTGGGGACGTACATACGACTTAAAGCGCTGCGACTTCCACCTACCAATCTGCTTAACTGTCTCCTCCGGTAGGCCGCATATAGAGGCCTCCGTCGCTGCCCCAATCCGAAAGACTTCGGATCTAACCCCAACGACTTCAAACATGCCCTAAAAACACTCACAAATTGGTATCTCGATAAAAAGGACCCATCCTCGTGACATAATAAGGGGCCATCCACCTTCGGACGGATCTGTTGAAAATTCCCGAGACACTTGAACGGGCACATATCAGATGCCACAACCATCCCCAAACGGACTAGTCTACCCACACCTCTCTGATCAGTTTTCGATTTCCTAATCCAAAATTCAACTCCGTTTTCCACTGACATAATGTCACCCCAATCCAAGCCCCCGGGGAACGCCTTACTGGGCGATACCAACTCCCCAACCCGCAGGGCTCCAAAAAACGCCAAAGAAAGGCTAACTTAAACAAACTCACCTCAAACGGAGATAGACAAACCCCCCACAACGCCCTACCCAGCCGGGTAGGGACCCAGCCCAGCCCAGCTGGGACCCAGTTTGAGCGAGGAACGGAACAAGTCCTTCCCACACCAAGGTTTGCAGGCCCTACCTCAGTCAGGGTTTCACCCACACTCTACAGCTCCGGAATGTCATGCTCTTCAGCCTCCTCCTCCTCCTGCGCATCCTCATCCACTTTACCCTCCACACCAGTCCCAAGCTGGAAGCACTGCAGCACTGCCTCGGCGAAGCGGCAACAGACTGTGCTGCAGCTAATCTGCATAGGTGACAAACCCCACAATGCAGAAGAGGTGTGGACAGCTCTAAAACAGCATGCAGATCACTGGCTAACACCTCTGAACCTAAAGCCAGGAAAGGTTGTGTGTGACAATGGCCGGAACCTGGTGGCGGCTTTGAGGCGAGGCCAGCTGACACATGTTCCATGCATGGCCCATGTGCTCAACCTCGTGGTTCAGCGGTTTCTAAAGTCATACCCAGAGCTGTCTGATCTGCTGGTAAAAGTTCGCTGCCTGTCTGCACATTTTCGAAAGTCACCTACTGCTTCAGCCGGCCTTGCCGGCTTTCAGCGTCGTTTGCATCTTCCGGCTCACAGACTGGTGTGTGATGTCCCCACGCGTTGGAATTCAACTCTGCACATGTTGATCAGGATATGTGAGCAGAAGAGGGCAGTTGTTGAGTACCTGCATCACCTAAGCCGTCGGGAAATGGGTCAAACTCCACACATAACACCTGAGGAGTGGAGATGGATGTCCGACCTATGTACCATCCTCCAAAACTTTGAGGACTCCACCAAGATGGTGAGCGGCGATGACGCCATTATTAGCGTCACCATACCGCTTCTCTGCCTTCTAAAACGGTCTCTGCTCAAAACCAAACATGATGCATTGCAGGCGGAACACGATGAGTTGGAGCAAGAAACAGTAGTGGGTGTGGGTGATAACACACAGTCCAGCCTCGTCTCATCACAACGTGCAGTGGAGGACTATGACGAGGAGGAGGATGAAGACATGGAGCAACTCTCCGGCCAAATTGAGGATATGACATGCATACCAATCATATGCTCAGTTCAGCGTGGCTGGCCAGAGGACAAGGTAGATGATGAGGAGGAGGAGGAGGAGGAGGAGGAGGAGAAGGAGGAGGACAGCATGTTCAGTCATCGTGTTGGTCTGGATACTGAAGTGATGGCTGTTAAGAGTCTGGCGCACATGGATGACTTTATGGTAAGCTGCCTGTCTCGTGACCCTCGCGTTAAGAACATCTTGGCCGACAATCATTACTGGTTGGTAACACTGTTAGACCCACGCTACAAGGAGAACTTTATGTCTCTTATTCCCGAGGCGGAGAGGTCAGCCAAAATGCAGCAGTTCCGGAAGGCCATAGTCACGGAAGTAGGCAAAGCATTCCCTTCACAAAACGCTAGCGTCATAATTGTAACACTATTAGTTAAAAGAAAGGGATAAAATGTAAAAAAAAACAAAATAAGGCATGACTTTTTTTTAACATCAAATTTTTTTTTTTTAGATTTAACCAAAGAATGTGCACATTTGTTATAATAAACAAGTGAAAAATGTTGAAAATCAGTCATCCAAAGGTGTGTGAAAAAAATATATATATATGGTACCAATAAAAATGTCACTTTGTCCTGCAAAGAATGCAGCCCCCCAAATTATTTTTTTCCTCTGTGCGGCCCATACACCCAGCCGAGTTTGAGACCCCCTGCCTTACACTATATAGATATCATGTTCATTCCCCATCTATCTTGCTCAGGAGAGCATCTCCCTCCCCCGGCACCAAGAGCAGCTCATATTGAATTGTTACATTGACTAGTAACACTGCACACAGAAATGCACCTTAATATTCCACTGTTAACCCTTTCCTCCCAGCAGTAACACACAACTCCTCACCTTGATATCATGGTGATTTATGGTCAGAATGACTTCAATGCGATCAGTGATTTCTATTCTAGCTCTGCTCACATAGATTTTATATCCACACTCAACTATAGGCCGTTCTTCATATTTTGGGGGCTTTTAGTCAGATATACTAGTTTGTGCCTGTATAGTATTGGTGTAGATGGGAGTGTAGGGCATGGGTTACATGGCACTGTGGTGGGATACTGATGGGAGGTATTGGTGCTGTGTTTGATGCTTCTACTGGGTATTTTCCTACAAATACTGGAACAGCTCACTGCTTAGAATGATCCTTCCCAGCTCTATAATATATTATATATACCCCACAATGCAGGCTCACACACACATTTGTCTCAAGTGTGTTGTAGGGACACAGATACAGTCTTGGTCATGTGACTAAAGGCTACTTTACACACTGCGATATCGGTCCCGATATCGCTAGTGTGGGTACCCGCCCCATCTGTTGCGCGACACGGGCAAATCGCTGCCCATGCCGCACAACACCGACCAGACCCGTCACACATACTTACCTGACCGGCGACGTCGCTGTGACCGGCGAACCGCCTCCTTTCTAAGGGGGCGGTCCGTGCGGCGTCACAGCGACGTCACTGAGCGACCGCCCAATAGCAGCGGAGGGGCGGAGATGAGTGGCCGGAACATCCCGCCCACCTCCTTCCTTCCTCATAGCGGCTGGGAGGCAGGTAAGGAGAGGTTCCTCGTTTCTGCGGTGTCACACGGAGTGATGTGTGCTGCCGCAGGAGCGACGAACTACATCGTTACTGCTGCAGTAACGATAATCGAGAATGGAGACCCATGTCACCGATGAGCGATTTTGCACGTTTTTGCAACGATGCAAAATCGCTCATCGGTGTCACACGCAGCAACATCGCTAATGCGGCCGGATGTGCGTCACAAATTCCGTGACCCCAACGACTCCGCATTAGCGATGTCGCAGCGTGTAAAGCCCCCTTTAGTGGGAGTGGTGTACAGGGTCTTAGCAGTAAAGAGTATTCCATATTTCTGCCAGATACCCACAGAGATATTGAAATCTGAAAAAAGAGACTTCTGCTCATTGAAGGTAAGAACTGCTCACATAGCGTTCAACTCCACAGCAAACGAGTGCTCTAGCACTGGCATCTCAGCAGGGATATTCCCCTACTACACATGTGTGTCTGGGTCGCTGTGACAGTTTACAGGACATAACTCAAGGCACCTAGATAGAAGGCAGAGGTACTGGGATTGGTTGGTTTTTGGTGACGGAGGTGCAGGGGCTGGCGCCCATGTGCAGTGCTGGCTAAGGTATATTGATGATATTTTGATTTTTTGGCAGGGCACTGTGGAGCAGCTCGAGACATTTATGGAGGAACTTAATAACAACACCTTTAACATCAGATTGACGCATAAGCATAGCAGCAGTTGCGTTGACTTCCTGGATATTAAAATTTCATTCGGTTCTGAGCGAATTGTTCAGACCGACGTCCATAGGAAGGAAACATCAGTCAACGCACTGCTGCATGCTTCTTCTGCTCATACCCCCTCCACCATCCGGGCCGTACCGACTGGCCAGTTCCTCAGGATGAAGCAAATTTGTTCGTCAGACACTGCTTTTGAACAACAGTCTGCCGACCTCCAGCGCCATAGGGGTGGCAAAGGCGGTCTTCCCCCGGTCTGCCTCAGCAACGGACACTAGCCAATAGTGACTAGTGAGATCAAGGGTAGAAAAATAATTTGCAGTTCTCAATGCAGCTAGCGATTCCTCAATACGGGGGAGTGGTGCTGTCCTTCTTCTTTAACAGGACCAACGGAGCTGCCCAAAGGCTACAACTGTCACGGATAACCCCAGCCGCCTTCATGTTGCTCAACATGTCCTTGGTACACTGGTAATGTGAAGGTGGTATTGGCTTATAGCTCTCTTTGATGGGTGGGTGTGCACCTGTGGGGATGTAGTGTTGGACCCCTTTTATTCCCCCAAAATCTAGCGGATGTTTGCTGAAGACTTGCTCGCTCGTATTCTTGCACTACCCTGTGGACCCGCTTCTTGTGATGTGAAGGTGTGGAGTCAGTGCCTACGTGTAATTCCTTACACCACTCCTCTGGCTGACTTGGTGAGCAGTCACTGACTGGGTGGGGTGCAGTAATAGTGGATGCTGCTACTTGGATAGCATGTGTATCTACTGTGAACAGCTTATCAATGGTGGCAAGTCGGGGCAGCTTAACCTCCTGCTCTCCGCAGTTTAACACTCTCACGGGCACTCTTCCCTTCCGCACTAATGAATAAAACTATGATGTAAATATCATATAGATACCCCACAATTGTAAATAAAGGTAGGTTATGGGAAAAGGGGGAACAGGGAAAGAGGAAAATAGTGTAATAAAGTATACCTTCTGGGGGTGAGAGGAAATGGCAGCACAGCCAGTGGAGGTGAAGCAAAAGGAAGCCTGCAACTAAAGAGTTGAGAGCGTTATCACATGGTGACTGAGCCTGATTGTAAAGGGAGCATAGAGTGGAGCATACTCTGGGCACGTTAGAACCCAAGTTCTTAAACCATGAATATGGACCCCTTTTATTCTCCCAAAGTCTAGCGGATGTTTGCTGAAGACTTGCTCGTATTCTTGCACTACCCTGTGGACCCGCTTCTTGTGATGTGAAGGTGTGGAGTCAGTGCCTACGTGTAATTCCTTACACCACTCCTCTGGTTGACTTGGTGAGCTGTCACTGAATGGGTGTGGTGAAGTAACGGTGGATGCTGTGGCTTGGATATCATATTAAATATAGGGACCCCCATACAGTAGTATGAGAAATTTTTTTGTATTCAATGATCGGTATTACCTTCAGGGGCGCGGCACGTGGACGTGCGTTCCATTAGCCTCACTGCATTCCACTCCCATACAGGAAGTGGGCGCAGCTATTACTACGGTCGCACATAAAAGAACCCACAGCCACCACTGCACACAGCTGACTCCACCACTGGAAACCCACTTCTACACCAACGCAGGTAAGACAGGATCGGCACCTCTATGCTCCCGTTACAATCAGGCTCAGTCACCATGTGATAATGCTCTCAACAATTTAGTTGCAGGCTTCCCCTTGCTTCACCTCCACTGGCTGTGCTGCCATTTCCTCTCCCCCCTGGAAGGTATACTTTATTACACTATTTTCCTGTTTCCCTCTTCTCCCTTTTCCCATAACCTACCTTTATCTGCATTTGTGGGGTATCTATATACTATTTATATCACAGTTTTATTCATTAATACGGAAGGGAAGAGTGCGCGTGAGAGTGTTGAACTGCGGAGAGCAAGAGGTTAAGCTGCCCCGATTTGCCACCATTGATAAGCTGTTCACAGTAGATACACATGCTATCCAAGCAGCAGCAGCATCCACCATTACTGCACCCCACCCAGTCAGTGACAGCTCACCAAGTCAGCCAGAGGAGTGGTGTCAGGAATTACACGTAGGCACTGACTACACACCTTCACATCACAAGAAGGGGGTGCAAGTGTGACGCCCTGGACTAGCCAGTTAGTCACAGACATAACACACACACACACCCCCTTTCCCGGATAGTTACACTAGTCAGACACAAAACCGTTGTTGCCTCCCTCCAGGGGCTGATGTCCACACCAGGTGGGGCGGTGCCAGGCGGTTGGCCCCACCCACCAAGGAGTTCACAGGCCTGGAGGTGGGAAAACCAGTTAGTTAGTTGAAGTTCAGTTAAGAGTTGAACCGTGGAGGTAGTGAGTTCAGGGAACAGCCCAGTTTTGGGTAGGAGTGCAAAACTGCTAGTGTCTGGGTCAGATCCCAGGCACTATGGTGAGATAAGGTTTGCACACCAGTGACTATGTAAGGGGAATACATGAAATAGCAGAAACTGCTGTGTGAATACTGACTTGAAAAATTCAATAGCTATATGCAAGAGTGAATATGTGAAAAATGGAATCTGCATTACTGCCATGAACATATGAATCAAGAGAAATTTAGCTACTGAATTGATCAATGCAATAGAGCCCCAACACTACGCCAAAGTATTTCTCTACGTTGGGGTCCCTAGCTTGTGTGTGTCCACTCATGCAGTTAAAAAACCTACCGTGTATGGGAAGCTGAGACCCAGGCTATTTATGCGTATGATATGGATTGGCAATAGGTGTGGTTGGGGAGGGTTCACAAACGAAAAAATACTAACAAATAGGAATAACGTTTGGAACACCATTCTAAGTCCGAACTGGGTGCAAAAACCTAAAAAAACATCACTATGGGGAGATAAGGTATGCACACCAGTGACTATGTAAGGGGAATACATGAAATAGCAGAAACTGCTGTGTGAATACTGACTTGAAAAATCCAATAGCATTAATTCACATAATCCTAGTGACTGCGCACACAACATGGCCAAACGAAAACAAAAGACAGTACCTGGCCATTCAATCAAATGGAAACTCATAGGCAACACAGTCCATTAGACTAGGCAATTACATGCAGCCAAACAAAGTTCATGGGCCTTGCCTCAGAGTCGAACCCACAACCTCTTGGAGAACAAGCAAAGAGCCTACCACTAAACCAACTCAGTGAAGTTGGAAACCGACTCTACATTAATTAACATAATCCTAGTGACTGCGCACACAACATGGCCAAACAAAAGCAAAAGACAGTACCTAGCCTATCAATCCAATAGAAACTCATAGGTAACACAGTACATTGGACTAGGCAATTACATGCAGCCATACAAAGCCCATGGGTCTTGCCCCAGAGTCGAACCCACAAACTCTCGTAGCCAGGGCAAAGAGCCTACCACTACACCAACACAGAGAAGTAGGTGAATGACTCTACATTAATTCACATAATCCTAGTGACTACGCACACAACATGGCCAAACAAATGCAAAAGACATTATCTGGCCTATCAATCCAATGGAAACTCATAGGCAACACAGTCCATTAGACTAGGCACTTACATGCAGCCATGTAAAGTTCATGGGCATTGCCTCAGAGTCGAACCCACAACCTCTTGGAGAACAAGCAAAGAGCCTACCACTAAACCAACTCAGAGAAGTTGGAAACCGACTCTACATTAATTAACATAATCCTAGTGACTGCGCACACAACATGGCCAAACAAAAGCAAAAGACAGTACGTGGCCTATCAATCCAACGGAAACTCATAGGTAACACAGTACATTGGACTAGGCAATTACATGCAGCCATACAAAGCCCATGGGCCTTGCCCCAGAGTCAAACCCACAACCTCTCATAGCCAAGGCAAAGAGCCTACCAATACACCAACACAGAGAAGTGGAAAACCATTTCTACATTAATTCACATAATCCTAGTGACTGCGCACACAACATGGCCAAACAAAAGCAAAAGACAGTACCTGGCCTATCAATCCAATGGGAACTCATAGGCAACACAGCTAATTGAACTAGGCAATTACATGCAGCCATACAAACTCCATGGGCCTTGCCTCAGAGTCAAACCCACAACCTCTTGCAGCTAAGCAAAGAACCTTCCACTACAGCAACACAGAGAACTGGGAAACTGATTCTACATTAATTCACATAATCCTACCGACTGCGCACACAACATAACCAAACAAAAGATAATACCTGGCCAATCAATCCAATGGAAACTCATAGGCAACACAGTCCATTGGACTAGGCAATTACACGCAGCCATATAAAGTCCATGGGCTTTGCCTCAGAGTCAAACCCACAATTTCTCGCAGCCCAAGCAAAGAGCCTACCACTACACCAAGACAGAGAAGTTGGAAACTGAGTTTACATTAGTTCACATAATCCTAGTGACTGCGCACACAACATGGCCAAACAAAAGCAAAAGACAGTACCTGGCCTATCAATCCAATGGGAACTCATAGGCAAAACAGTTAATTGAAATAGGCAATTACATGCAGCCATACAAACTCCAGGGGCCTTGCCTCAGAGTCGAACCCACAACCTCTTGCAGCTTAAGCAAAGAGACTACCACTACACCAACACAGAGAAGTAGGTGAATGACTCTACATTAATTCACATAATCCTAGTGACTGCGCACACAACATTGCCAAACAAAAGAAAAAGACAGTACCTGGCCTATCAATCCAATAGAAACTCATAGGCAAAGCAATCAATTGGACTAGGCAATTACATGCAGCCATACAAAGTCCATGGGCCTTGCCTCAAAGTCGAACTCACAACCTCTCGCAGCTCAAGCAAAGAGCCTACCACTACACCAACACAGAGAAATGTAAACCTGACTCTACATTATTTCACATAATCCTAGTGACTGCGCACACAACATGGCCAAACGAAAACAAAAGACAGTAACTGGCCTATCAATCCAATAGAAACTCATAGGCAACACAGTCCATTGGACTAAGCAATTACATGCAGCCATTCAAAGTCCATGAGCCTTGCATTAGAGTCGAACCCACAACCTCTCGCAGCCCAAGCAAAGAGCCTACCACTACACCAACACAGAGAAGTGGGAAACTGACTCTACATTAATTCCCATAACCCTAGTGACTGCGCACACAACATGGTCAAACAAAAGCAAAAGGCAGTACCTGGCCTATCAATCCAATGGAAACTCATAGGCAACATAGTCCATTGGACTAGGCAATTACATGCAGCCATACAAAGTCCATGGGCCTTGCCTCAGAGTCAAACCCACAACCTCTGGCAGAACAAGCAAAGAGCCTACAACTACAAAAACACAAAGAAGTAGGAAGCTGCGTCTACATTAATTCACATAATCCTAGTGACTGCGCACACAACATGGCCAAACAAAAGCAGAAGACATTACCTAGCCTATCAAGCCAATGGAAACTCATAGGCAACACAGTCAATTGAACTAGGCGATTACATGCAGCCATACAAACTCCATGGGCCTTGCCTCAGAGTCGAACCCACAATTTCTCGCAGCCCAAGCAAAGAGCCTGCCACTACACCAACACAGAGAAGTTGGAATCTGAGTTTACATTAGTTCACATAATCCTAGTGACTGCGCACACAACATGGCCAAACAAAAGCAAAAGACAGTACCTGGCCTATCAATCCGTTGGGAACTCATAGGCAACACAGTCAATTGAACTAGGCGATTACATGCAGCCATACAAACTCCATGGGCCTTGCCTCAGAGTCGAACCCACAACCTCTCGCAGCTTAAGCAAAGAGACTACCACTACACCAACACAGAGAATTAGGTGAATGACTCTACATTAATTCACATAATCCTAATGACTGCGCACACAACATGGCCAAACAAAAGCAAAAGACAGTACCTGGCCTATTAATCCAATGGAAACTCATAGGCAACGCAATCCTTTGGACTAGGCAATAACATGCAGCCATACAAAGTCCATGGGCCTTGCCTCAGAGTCAAAACCACTACCTCTCAAAGTCCAAGCAAAGAGCCTACCACTACACCAACACAGAGAAGTGCGAAATTGACTCAACATAAATTCACATAATCCTAGTGACTGCGCACACAACATGGCCAAACAAAAGCAATAGACAGTCCCTGGCCTATCAATCCAATGGAAACTCATAGACAACATAGTCCATTGGACTAGGCAATTACATGCAGCCATACAAAGTCCATGGGCCATGCCTCAGAGTCGAACTCACAACCTCTCGCAGCCCAAGAAAAAAGCCTACCACTACATCAGCACAGAGAAGTGTGAAACTGACTCTACATTAATTCACATAATCCTAGTGACTGCGCACACAACATGGCCAAACAAAAGCAAAAGACAGTACCTGGCCTATCATTCCAATTGAAACTCATAGGTAACATAGTCCATTGGACTAGGCAATAACATGCAGCCATACAAAGTCCATGGGCCTTGCCTCAAAGTTGAACTCACAACCTCTCGCAGCTCTAGCAAAGAGCCTACAACTACACCAACACAGAGAAATGTGAACCTGACTCTACATTAATTCACATAATCCTAGTGACTGCGCACACAACATGGCCAAACAAAAGCAAAAGACAGTACCTGGCCTATAAATCCAATAGAAACTCATAGGCAACACAGTCCATTGGACTAGACAATTACATGGAGACATACAAAGTCCATGGGCCTTGCCTCAGAGTCAAACCCACAACCTCTCGCAGCCAAGCAAAGAGCCTACCACTACACCAACACAGAGAAGTGGGAAACTGATTCTACATTAATTCACATAATCCTACCGACTGCGCACACAACATGGCCAAACAAAAGAAAATACCTGGCCTATCAATCCAATGGAAACTCATAGGCAACACAGTCCATTAGACTAGGCAAATACATGCAGCCATACAAAGCCCATGGGCCTTGCCCCAGAGTCGAACCCACAACCTCTTGTAGCCCAAGCAAAGAGCCTACAAATACACCAACACAGAGAAGTGGAAAACTGATTCTACATTAATTCACATAATCCTAGTGACTGCGCACACAACATGGCCAAACAAAAGCAAAAGACATTACCTGGCCTATAAATCCAATAGAAACTCATAGGCAAAGCAATCAATTGGACTAGGCAATTACATGCAGCCATACAAAGTCCATGGGCCTTGCCTCAGAGTCGAACCCACAACCTCTTGTAGCCCAAGCAAAGAGCCTACCACTACACCAACACAGAGAAGTTGGTACAGAGTTTACATTAGTTCACATAATCCTAGTGACTGTGCACACAACATGGCCAAACAAAAGCAAAATACAGTCCCTGGCCTATCAATCCAATGGAAACTCATATACAACATAGTCCATTGGACTAGGCAATTACATGCAGCCATACAAAGTCCATGGGCCTTGCCTCAGAGTCAAACCCACAACCTCTGGCAGAACAAGCAAAGAGCTTACAACTACACCAACACAAAAAAGTAGGAAGCTGCGTCTACATTAATTTACATATTCCTAGCGACTGCGCACACAACATGGCCAAACAAAAGCAAAAGACATTACCTGGCCTATCAAGCCAATGGAAACTCATAGGCAACACAGTCCATTGGACTAAACAATTACATGCAGCCATACAAAGTCCATGGGCTTTGCCTCAGAGTCAAACCCACAATTTCTCGCATCCCAAGCAAAGAGCCTACCACTACAACAACACAGACAAGTTGGAAACTGAGTTTACATTAGTTCACATAATCCTAGTGACTGTGCACACAACATGGCGAAACAAATGCAAAAGACATTATCTGGCCTATCAATCCAATGGAAACTCATAGGCAACACAGTCCATTAGACTAGGCAAATACATGCAGCCATACAAAGTTCATGGGCCTTGCCTCAGAGTCGAACCCACAACCTCTTGGAGAACAAGCAAAGAGCCTACCACTAAACCAACACAGAGAAGTTGGAAACTGATTCTACATTAATTCACATAATCCTACCGACTGCGCACACAACATGGCTAAACAAAAGCAAAAGACAGTACCTGGCTTATCAATCCAATGGAAACTCATAGGCAACACAGTCCATTGGACTAGGCAATAACATGCAGCCATAAAAAGTCCATGGGCCTTGCCTCAGAGTCAAACCCACAACCTCTCGCAGCTCAAGCAAAGAGCCTACCACTACACCAACACAGAGAAATGTGAACCTGCCTCTACATTAATTCACATAATCCTAGTGAGTGCGCACACAACATGGCCAAACGAAAACAAAAGACAGTACCTGGCCTATCAATCCAATGGAAACTCATAGGCAACACAGTCCATTGGACTAGTCAATTACATGCAGCCATAAAAAGTCCATGGGCCTTGCCTCAGAGTCAAACCCACAACCTCTCGCAGCCCAAGCAAAGAGCCTACCACTACACCAACACAGAGAAATGTGAAACTGACTCTACATTAATTCACATAATCCTAGTGACTGCGCACACAACATGGCCAAACGAAAGCAAAAGTCAATACCTGGCCTATCAATCCAATGGAAACTCATAGGCAACAAAGTCCATTGGACTAGGCAATTACATGCAGCCATAAAAAGTCCATGGGCCTTGCCTCAGAGTCAAACCCACAACCTCTCAAAGCCCAAGCAAAGAGCCTACCACTACACCAACAAAGAGAAATGTGAAACTGACTCTACATTAATTCACATATTCCTAGTGACTGCGCACACAACATGGCCAAACAAAAGCAAAAGAAAGCACCTGGCCTATCAATCCAATGGAAACTCATAGGTAACGCAGTCCATTGGACTATGCAATTACATGCAGCCATACAAAGTCCATGGGCCTTGCCTCAGAGTCGAACTCACAACCTCTCGCAGCCCAACAAAAAAGCCTACCACTTCAGCAACACAGAGAAGTGTGAAACTGTCTCTACATTAACTCACATAATCCTAGTGACTGCGCACAAAACATGGCCAAACGAAAACAAAAGACAGTACCTGGCCTATCAATCCATTGGACTAGGCAATTACATGCAGCCATACAAAGTCCATGGGCCTTGCCTCAGAGTCAAACCCACAACCTCTTACAGCCCAAGCAAAGAGCCTACCACTACACCAACACAGAGAAGTGCGAAACTGACTCAACATAAATTCACATAATCCTAGTGACTGCGCACACAACATGGCCAAACAAAAGCTAAAGACAGTCCCTTGCCTATCAATCCAATGGAAACTCATAGACAACATAGCCCATTGGAATAGGCAATTACAAGCAGCCTCACAAAGTCCATGGGCCTTGCCTCAGAGTCAAACCCACAACCTCTGGCAGAACAAGCAAAGAGCCTACAACTACACCAACACAAAGAAGTAGGAAGCTGCGTCTACATTAATTCACATAATCCTAGTGAATGCGCACACAACATGGCCAAACAAAAGCAAAAGACATTACCTGGCCTATCAGGCCAATGGAAACTCATAGGCAACACAGTCCATTGAACTAGGCGATTACATGCAGCCATACAAAGTCCATGGGCCATGCCGCAGAGTCAAACCCACAACCTCTCGCAGCCAAGCAAAGCAGCTTCCACTACACCAACACAGAGAAGTGGGAAACGGATTCTACATTAATTCACATAATCCTAGTGACTGCGCACACAACATGGCCAAACAAAAGCAAAAGACAATACCTGGCCTATCAATCCAATGGAAACTCGTAGGCAACACAGTCCATTGGACTTGACAATTACATGCAGCCATACAAAGTCCATGGGCCTTGCCTCAGAGTCAAACCCACAACCTCTGGCAGAACAAGCAAAGAGCCTACCACTACACCAACACAGATAAGTGGGAAACTGATTCTACATTAATTCACATAATCCTACCGACTGCGCACACAACATGGCCAAACAAAAGACAATACCTGGCCTATCAATCCAATGGAAACTCATAGGCAACACAGTCCATTAGACTAGGCAAATACATGCAGCCATACAAAGTTCATGGGCCTTGCCTCAGAGTCGAACCCACAACTTCTTGGAGAACAAGCAAAGAGCCTACCACTAAACCAACACAGAGAAGTTGGAAACCGACTCTACATTAATTCACATAATCCTAGTGACTGCGCACACAACATGGCCAAACAAAAGCAAAAGACAGTACCTGGCCTATCAATCCAATGGAAACTCATAGGTAACACAGTACATTAGACTAGGCAATTAAATGCAGCCATACAAAGCCCATGGGCCTTGCCCCAGAGTCGAACCCACAACCTCTCGTAGCCCAAGCAAAGAGCCTACCAATACACCAACACAGAGAAGTGAAAAACTGATTCTACATTAATTCACATAATCCTAGTGACTGCGCACACAACATGGCCAAACAAAAGCAAAAGACAGTACCTGGCCTATCAATCCAATAGAAACTCATAGGCAAAGCAATCAATTGGACTAGGCAATTACATGCAGCCATACAAAGTCCATGGGCCTTGCCTCAGAGTCGAACCCACAACCTCTTGTAGCCCAAGCAAAGAGCCTACCACTAAACCAACACAGAGAAGAGCGAAACTGACTCAACATAAATTCACATAATCCTAGTGACTGCACACACAACATGGCCAAACAAAAGCAAAAGACAGTCCCTGGCCTATCAATCCAATGGAAACTCATATACAACATAGTCCATTGGACTAGGCAATTACATGCAGCCATACAAAGTCCATGGGCCTTGCCTCAGAGTCAAACCCACAACCTCTGGCAGAACAAGCAAAGAGCTTACAACTACACCAACACAAAAAAGTAGGAAGGTGCGTCTACATTAATTCACATATTCCTAGAGACTGCGCACACAACATGGCCAAACAAAAGCAAAAGACATTACCTGGCCTATCAAGCCAATGGAAACTCATAGGCAACACAGTCCATTGGACTAAACAATTACATGCAGCCATACAAAGTCCATGGGCTTTGCCTCTGAGTCAAACCCACAATTTGTCGCAGCCCAAGCAAAGAGCCTACCACTACACCAACACAGACAAGATGGAAACTGAGTTTACATTAGTTCACATAATCCTAGTGACTGTGCACACAACATTGCGAAACAAATGCAAAAGACATTATCTGGCCTATCAATCCAATGGAAACTCATAGGCAACACAGTCCATTAGACTAGGCAAATACATGCAGCCATACAAAGTTCATGGGCCTTGCCTCAGAGTCGAACCCACAACCTCTTGGAGAACAAGCAAAGAGCCTACCACTAAACCAACACAGAGAAGTTGGAAACTGACTCTACATTAATTCACATAATCCTAGTGACTGCGCACACAACATGGCCAAACAAAAGCAAAAGACAGTACCTGGCCTATCAATCCAATGGAAACTCATAGGCAACACAGTCCATTGGACTAGACAATTACATGGAGACATACAAAGTCCATGGGCCTTGCTTCAGAGTCAAACCCACAACCTCTCGCAGCCAAGCAAAGAGCCTACCACTACACCAATACAGAGAAGTGGGAAACTGATTCTACATTAATTCACATAATCCTACCGACTGCGCACACAACATGGCTAAACAAAAGCAAAAGACAGTACCTGGCTTATCAATCCAATGGAAACTCATAGGCAACACAGTCCATTGGACTAGGCAATAACATGCAGCCATACAAAGTCCATGGGCCTTGCCTCAAAGTCGAACTCACAACCTCACGCAGCTCAAGCAAAGAGCCTACCACTACACCAACACAGAGAAATGTGAACCTGCCTCTACATTAATTCACATAATCCTAGTGACTGCGCACACAACATGGCCAAACGAAAGCAAAAGTCCATACCTGGCCTATCAATCCAATGGAAACTCATAGGCAACACAGTCCATTGGACTAGGCAATTACATGCAGCCATAAAAAGTCCATGGGCCTTGCCTCAGAGTCAAACCCACAACTTCTCGCAGCCCAAGCAAAGATCCTACCACTACACCAACACAGAGAAATGTGAAACTGACTCTACATTAATTCACATAATCCTAGTGACTGCGCACACAACATGGCCAAACGAAAGCAAAAGTCAATACCTGGCCTATCAATCCAATGGAAACTCATAGGCAACACAGTCCAGTGGACTAGGCAATTACATGCAGTTATACAAAGTCCATGAACCTTGCATTAGAGTCGAACTTACAACCTCTCGCAGCCCAAGAAAAAAAGCCTACCGCTACAGCAACACAGAGAAGTGTGAAACTGACTCTACATTAATTCACATAATCCTAGTGACTGCGCACACAACATGGCCAAACAAAAGCAAAAGACAGTACCTGGCCTATCATTCCAATTAAAACTCATAGGCAACATAGTCCATTGGACTAGGCAATAACATGCAGCCATACAACGTCCATGGGCCTTGCCTCAAAGTCGAACTCACAACCTCTCGCAGCCCAAGAAAAAAAGCCTACCGCTACACCAACACAGAGAAATGTGAACCAGACTCTACATTAATTCACATAATCCTAGTGACTGCGCACACAACATGGCCAAGCAAAAGGCAGTACCTGGCCTATCAATCCAATGGGAACTCATAGGCAACACAGTCAATTGAACTACGCAATTATATGCAGCCATACAAACTCCATGGGCCTTGCCTCAGAGTCGAACCCACAACCTCTCGCAGCTTAAGCAAAGAGCCTACCCCTAAACCAACACAGAGAAGTTGGGAACTGACTCTACATTAATTCACATAATCCTACCGACTGCGCACACAACATGGCTAAACAAAAGACAATACCTGGCCTATCAATCCAATGGAAACTCATAGGCAACACAGTCCATTGGACTAGAAAATTACATGGAGACATACAAAGTCCATGGGCCTTGCCTCAGAGTCAAACCCTCAACCTCTCGCAGCCAAGCAAAGAGCCTACCACTACACCAACACAGAGAAGTGGGAAACTGATTCTACATTAATTCACATAATCCTACCGACTGCGCACACAACATGGCTAAACAAAAGACAATACCTGGCCTATCAATTCAATGGAAACTCATAGGCAACACAGTCCATTGGACTTGGCAATTACATGCAGCCATACAAAGTCCATGGGCTTTGCCTAAAAGTCAAACCCACAACTTCTCGCAGCCCAAGCAAAGAGCCTACCACTACACCAACACAGAGAAATGTGAACCAGATTCTACATTAATTCACATAATCCTAGTGACTGCGCACACAACATGGCCAAACAAAAGCAAAAGACATTACCTGGCCTATCAATCCAATGTAAACTCATAGGTAACACAGTACATTGGACTAGGCAATTGCATGCAGCCATACAAAGCCCATGGGCCTTGCCCCAGAGTCAAACCCACAACCTCTCGTAGCCCAAGCAAAGAGCCTACCAATACACCAACACAGAGAAGTGGAAAACAGATTCTACATTAATTCACATAATCCTAGTGACTGCGCATACAACATGGCCAAACAAAAGCAAAAGACGGTACCTGGCCTATCAATCCAATGGAAACTCATAGGCAACGCAATCAATTGGACTAGGCAATTACATGCAGCCATACAAAGTCCATGGGCCTTGTCTCAGAGTCAAACCCACAACCTCTCTCAGCCCAAGCAAAGAGCCTACCACTACACCAACACAGAGAAGAGCGAAACTGACTCAACATAAATTCACATAATCCTAGTGACTGCGCACACAACATGGCCAAACAAAAGCAAAAGACAGTCCCTGGCCTATCAATCCAATGGAAACTCATAGAGAACATAGTCCATTGGACTAGGCAATTACATGCAGCCATACAAAGTCCATGGGCCTTGCCTCAGAGTCGAACTCACAACCTCTCGCAGCCCAAGAAAAAAGCCTACCACTACACCAACACAGAGAAATGTGAACCTGACTCTACATTAATTCACATAATCCTAGTAATGTACTGTGTTACCTATGAGTTTACATTGGATTGATAGGCCAGGTAATGTCTTTTGCTTTTGTTTGGCCATGTTGTGTGCGCAGTCACTAGGATTATGTGAATTAATGTAGAGTCGGTTTCCAACTTCTCTGTGTTGGATTAGTGGTAGGCTCTTTGCTTGTTCTCCAAGAGGATGTGGGTTCGACTCTGAGGCAAGGCCCATGAACTTTATATGGCTGCATGTATTTGCCTAGTCTAATGGACTGTGTTGCCTATGAGTTTCCATTGGATTGATAGGCCAGGTATTGTCTTTTGTTTGGCCATGTTGTGTGCGCAGTCGGTAGGATTATGTGAATTAATGTAGAATCAGTTTCCCACTTCTCTGTGTTGGTGTAGTGGTAGGCTCTTTGCTTGGCTGCGAGAGGTTGTGGGTTTGACTCTGAGGAAAGGCCCATGGACTTTGTATGTCTCCATGTAATTGTCTAGTCCAATGGACTGTGTTGCCTATGATTTTCCATTGGATTGATAGGCCAGGTACTGTCTTTTGCTTTTGTTTGGCCATGTTGTGTGCGCAGTCACTAGGATTATGTGAATTAATGTAAACTCAGTTACCAACTTCTCTGTGTTGGTGTAGTGGTAGGCTCTTTGCTTGGGCTGCGAGAAGTTGTGGGTTTGACTTTTAGGCAAAGCCCATGGACTTTGTATGGCTGCATGTAATTGCCTAGTCCAATGGACTGTGTTGCCTATGAGTTTCCATTGAATTGATAGGCCAGGTATTGTCTTTTGTTTGGCCGTGTTGTGTGCGCAGTCGGTAGGATTGTGTGAATTAATGTAGAATCAGTTTCCCACTTCTCTGTGTTGGTTTAGGGTTAGGCTCTTTGCTTAAGCTGCGAGAGGTTGTGGGTTCGACTCTGAGGCAAGGCCCATGGAGTTTGTATGGCTGCATGTAATTGCGTAGTTCAATTGACTGTGTTGCCTATGAGTTCCCATTGGATTGATAGGCCAGGTACTGCCTTTTGCTTATGTTTGGCCATGTTGTGTTCGCAGTCACTAGGATTATGTGAATTAATGTAGAGTCAGGTTCACATTTCTCTGTGTTGGTGTAGTGGTAGGCTCTTTGCTTGAGCTGCGAGAGGTTGTGAGTTAGACTTTGAGGCAAGGCCCATGGACTTTGTATGGCTGCATGTTATTGCCTAGTCCAATGGACTATGTTGCCTATGAGTTTCAATTGGATTGATAGGCCAGGTACTGTCTTTTGCTTTTGTTTGGCCATGTTGTGTTCGCAGTCACTAGGATTATGTGAATTAATGTAGAGTCATTCACCTACTTCTCTGTGTTGGTGTAGTTGTAGTCTTTTGCTTAAGCTGTGAGAGGTTGTGGGTTCGACTCTGAGGCAAAGCACATGGAGTTTGTATGGCAGCATGTAATTGCCTAGTTCAATTGACTGTGTTGCCTATGAGTTTCCATTGAATTGATAGGCCAGGTATTGTCTTTTGTTTGGCCATGTTGTGTGCGCAGTCACTAGGATTATGTGAACTAATGTAAACTCAGTTTCCAACTTCTCTGTGTTGGTGTAATCGTAGGCTATTAACTTGGGCTGCGAGAAATTGTGGGTTTGACTCTGAGGCAAAGCCCATGGACTTTGTATGGCTGCATGTAATTGCCAAGTCCAATGGACTGTGTTGCCTATGAGTTTCCTTTGAATTGATAGGCCAGGTATTGTCTTTTGTTTGGCCATGTTGTGTGCGCAGTCAGTAGGATTATTTGAATTAATGTAGAATCAGTTTCCCACTTCTCTGTGTTGGTGTAGTGGTAGGCTCTTTGCTTGGGCTGCGAGAGGTTGTGGGTTCGACTCTAATGCAAGGCCCATGGACTTTGTATGGCTGCATGTAATTGCCTAGTCCAATGTACTGTGTTAGCTTTGAGTTTCCATTGGATTGATAGGCCAGGTACTGTCTTTTGCTTTTGTTTGGCCATGTTGTGTGCGCAGTCACTAGGATTCTGTGAATTAATGTAGAGTCTGTTTCCAGCTTCTCTGTGTTGGTTTAGTGGTAGGCTATTTGCTTGTTCTCCAAGAGGTGGTGGGTTCGACTCTGAGGCAAGGCCCATTAACTTTGTATGACTTTGCTTAGTCTAATGGACTATGTTGCCTATGATTTCATTGGATTGATAGGCCAGATAATATCTTTTTCATTTGTTTGGCCATGTTGTGTGCGCAGTCACTAGGATTATGTGAATTAATGTAGAGTCATTTACCTACTTCTCTGTGTTGGTGTAGTGGTAGTCTCTTTGCTTAAGCTGCGAAAGGTTGTTGGGTCGACATTGAGGCAAGGCCCATGGAGTTTGTATTGCTGCATGTAATTGCCTATTTTAGTTGACTGTGTTACCTATGAGTTCCTATTGGATTGATAGGCCAGGTACTACCTTTTGCTTTTGTTTGGCCATGTTGTGTGCGCAGTCACTAGGATTATGTGAACTAATGTAAACTCAGTTTTCAACTTCTCTGTGTTGGTGTAGTGGTAGGCACTTTGCTTGGGCTGCGAGAAAATGTGGGTTTGACTCTGAGGCAAAGCCCATAGACTTTGTATGGCTGCATGTAATTGCCTAGTCCAATGTACTGTGTTGCCTATGAGTTTTCATTGGACTGATAGGCCAGGTAATGTCTTTTGTTTGGTTATGTTGTGTGCGAAGTCGGTAGGATTATGTGAATTAATGTAGAATCAGTTTCCCACTTCTCTGTGTTGGTGTAGTGGAAGGCGCTTTGCTTGGCTGCGAGAGGTTGTGGGTTTGACTCTGAGGCAAGGCCCATGGACTTTGTATGGCTGCATGTAATTGCCTAGTTCAATGGACTGTGTTGCCTATGAGTTTCCATTGGCTTGATAGGCCAGGTAATGTCTTTTGCTTCTGTTTGGCCATGTTGTGTGCGCAGTCACTAGGATTATGTGAATTAATGTAGATGCAGCTTCCTACTTCTTTGTGTTGGTGTGGTTGTAGGCTCTTTGTTTGTTCTGCCAAAGGTTGTGGGATAGACTCTGAGGCAAGGCCCATGGACTCTGTATGGCTGCATGTAATTGCCTAGTCCAATGGATGGGGTTGCCTCTGAGTTTCCATTGGATTGATAGGCCAGGTACTGTCTTTTGCTTTCGTTTGGCCATGTTGTGTGCGCAGTCACTAGGATTATGTGAATTAATGTAGAATCTGTTTTCCACTTCTCTGTGTTGGTGTATTGGTAGGATCTTTGCTTGGGCTGCGAGAAGTTGTGGGTTTGACTCTGAGGCAAGGCCCATGGACTTTTTATGGCTGCATGTAATTGCCTAGTCCAATGGACTGTGTTGCCTATGAGTTTCCATTGGATTGATAGGCCAGGTATGGACTTTTGCTTTCGTTTGGCCATGTTGTGTGCGCAGTCACTAGGATTATGTGAATTAATGTAGAGGCAGGTTCACATTTCTCTGTGTTGGTGTAGTGGTAAGCTCTTTGCTTGAGCTGCGAGAGGTTGTGAGTTCGACTTTGAGGCAATGCCCATGGACTTTGTATGGCTGCATGTTATTGCCTAGTCCAATGGACTGTGTTGCCTATGAGTTTCCATTGGATTGATAAGCCAGGTACTGTCTTTTGCTTTTGTTTAGCCATGTTGTGTGCGCAGTCGGTAGGATTATGTGAATTAATGTAGAATCAGTTTCCCACTTCTCTGTATTGGTGTAGTGGTAGGCTCTTTGCTTGGCTGCGAGAGGTTGTGGGTTTGACTCTGAAGCAAGGCCCATGGACTTTGTATGTCTCCATGTAATTGTCTAGTCCAATGGACTGTGTTGCCTATGAGTTTCCATTGGATTGATAGGCCAGGTACTGTCTTTTGCTTTTGTTTGGCCATGTTGTGTGCGCAGTCACTAGGATTATGTGAATTAATGTAGAGTCAGTTCCCAACTTCTCTGTGTTGGTTTAGTGGTAGGCTCTTTGCTTGTTCTCCAAGAGGTTGTGGGTTCGACTCTGAGGCAAGGCCCATGAACTTTGTATGGCTGCATGTATTTGCCTAGTCTAATGGACTGTGTTGCCTATGAGTTTCCATTGGATTGATAGGCCAGATAATGTCTTTTGCATTTGTTTCGCAATGTTGTGTGCACAGTCACTAGGATTATGTGAACTAATGTAAACTCAAAAGAACCAATTGAATGACCAAAAAGTAAAGATAGCTACACTCATTTAAGCAGTAAGAACCTATAAAGATGTGAGTGAACCAGCCAATATAAAAGTATATAATCTTTATTGAAAAATTTGTTAAAAGACAAACACATAAAACAGACAATGATGAGGACACATACAATTAACCTCAGGTGAACCAAAATATACAAGCAATAAATAGCATAAGTGCATAATGGTCATGTATCGGAAAAAAAGTGCACCAAAAAAGGGGTGCTGTCCAAGTTTCTTTGAAGAGCCAATAGTCTTTAGGTAGATGAAGAGTGTCCCAAAGAACACCAATAAGGTGGAACTATATTAAATTTCAAGCTAAACAAAGCTTTTTTCTTCATTCAAGACTAAATGTATGAGAGCCACAATCCTATTGCTACAAAACGTGGCATATAACAGGGGAAACAAAGAATACATGTGTCTATGATATTAACAGGATATAATCCTATAAGATGCAAACATAATAGTTTATAAAAAGCAAATCCTGAATGGATCAGGTGGTATAACCACAACAATGTTTCCAAATGCCTACAGTCCCAAACAGGGGAGAAGCAGGATCTCAACCATACATATAAAGAAAAGGCAGAAACTGACACAAGTGTCAAAATATAACACTTTTTTCACAGGGCTGGACTAGGAGGCCATATTCCCAGTGTTATAATCAGATAGAAGGGCGGAATGGCTGCATTACCACAGTACTATACCTTTACAAGGAAACAGAGTCAGCCATAGGACCGACCCAAACACTGTGGTGAATCCACAAAAACACACACCAGAAGGGTGTTACAGGGCCCAGACTAAAAAGCCATATTCCCAGTACTATAGCCCACAGAAAGGCAGCATGGCTGCAATACCACAGTAATTTGCCCCTACAAGGGAACGAAGTCAGCCATAAGAACCAACCTTAGCACTGAGTGGCAAGCCCACAAAGACACAGACCAGGAAGATAATAACCTGAGGATAAAGGTACCCCGACACGTGTTTCCCCTTGGAAGAAGCTTTTCTGCGAAACACGTGTCGGGGTACCTTTATCCTCAGGTTATTATCTTCCTGGTCTGTGTCTTTGTGGGCTTGCCACTCAGTGCTAAGGTTGGTTCTTATGGCTGACTTTGTTCCCTTGTAGGGGCAAATTACTGTGGTATTGCAGCCATGCTGCCTTTCTGTGGGCTATAGTACTGGGAATATGGCTTTTTAGTCTGGGCCCTGTAACACCCTTCTGGTGTGTGTTTTTGTGGATTCACCACAGTGTTTGGGTCGGTCCTATGGCTGACTCTGTTTCCTTGTAAAGGTATAGTACTGTGGTAATGCAGCCATTCCGCCCTTCTATCTGATTATAACACTGGGAATATGGCCTCCTAGTCCAGCCCTGTGAAAAAAGTGTTATATTTTGACACTTGTGTCAGTTTCTCCCTTTTCTTTATATGTATGGTTGAGATCCTGCTTCTCCCCTGTTTGGGACTGTAGGCATTTGGAAACATTGTTGTGGTTATACCACCTGATCCATTCAGGATTTGCTTTTTGAAAACTATTATGTTTGCATCTTATAGGATTATATCCTGTTAATATCATAGACACATGTATTCTTTGTTTCCCCTGTTATATGCCACGTTTTGTAGCAATAGGATTGTGGCTCTCATACATTTAGTCTTGAATGAAGAAAAAAGCTTTGTTTAGCTTGAAATTTAATATAGTTCCACCTTATTGGTGTTCTTTGGGACACTCTTCATCTACCTAAAGACTATTGGCTCTTCAAAGAAACTTGGACAGCACCCCTTTTTTGGTGCACTTTTTTTCCGATACATGACCATTATGCACTTATGCTATTTATTGCTTGTATATTTTGGTTCACCTGAGGTTAATTGTATGTGTCCTCATCATTGTCTGTTTTATGTGTTTGTCTTTTAACAAATTTTTCAATAAAGATTATATACTTTTATATTGGCTGGTTCACTCACATCTTTATAGGTTCTTAATGTAAACTCAGTTTCCATCTTGTCTGTGTTGGTGTAGTGGTAGGCTCTTTGCTTGGGCTGCGAGAAATTGTGGGTTTGACTCAGAGGCAAAGCCCATGGACTTTGTATGGCTGCATGTAATTGTTTAGTCCAATGGACTGTGTTGCCTATGAGTTTCCATTGGCTTGATAGGCCAGGTAATGTCTTTTGCTTTTGTTTGGCCATGTTGTGTGCGCAGTCTCTAGGAATATGTGAATTAATGTAGACGCACCTTCCTACTTTTTTGTGTTGGTGTAGTTGTAAGCTCTTTGCTTGTTCTGCCAGAGGTTGTGGGTTTGACTCTGAGGCAAGGCCCATGGACTTTGTATGGCTGCATGTAATTGCCTAGTCCAATGTACTATGTTGTATATGAGTTTCCATTGGATTGATAGGCCAGGGACTGTCTTTTGCTTTTGTTTGGCCATGTTGTGTGCGCAGTCACTAGGATTATGTGAATTTATGTTGAGTCAGTTTCGCTCTTCTCTGTGTTGGTGTAGTGGTAGGCTCTTTGCTTGGGCTACAAGAGGTTGTGGGTTCGACTCTGAGGCAAGGCCCATGGACTTTGTATGGCTGCATGTGATTGCCTAGTCCAATTGATTGCTTTGCCTATGAGTTTCTATTGGATTGATAGGCCAGGTACTGTCTTTTGCTTTTGTTTGGCCATGTTGTGTGCGCAGTCACTAGGATTATGTGAATTAATGTAGAATCAGTTTTTCACTTCTCTGTGTTGGTGTATTGGTAGGCTCTTTGCTTGGGCTACGAGAGGTTGTGGGTTCGACTCTGGGGCAAGGCCCATGGGCTTTGTATGGCTGCATTTAATTGCCTATGATAATGTACTGTGTTACCTATGAGTTTCCATTGGATTGATAGGCCAGGTACTGTGTTTTGCTTTTGTTTCCCCATGTTGTGTGCGCAGTCACTAGGATTATGTGAATTAATGTAGAGTCGGTTTCCAACTTCTCTGTGTTGGTTTAGTGGTAGGCTCTTTGCTTGTTCTCCAAGAAGTTGTGGGTTCGACTCTGAGGCAAGGCCCATGAACTTTGTATGGCTGTATGTATTTGCCTAGTCTAATGGACTGTGTTGCCTATGAGTTTCCATTGGATTGATAGGCCAGGTATTGTCTTTTGTTTGGCCATGTTGTGTGCGCAGTCGGTAGGATTATGTGAATTAATGTAGAATCAGTTTCCCACTTATCTGTGTTGGTGTAGTGGTAGGCTCTTTGCTTGGCTGCGAGAGGTTGTGGGTTTGACTCTGAGGCAAGGCCCATGGACTTTGTATGTCTCTATGTAATTGTCTAGTTCAATGGACTGTGTTGCCTACGAGTTTCCATTGGATTGATAGGCCAGGTAATGTCTTTTGCTTTTGTTTGGCCATGTTGTGTGCACATTCACTAGGATTATGTGAATTAATGTAGACGCAGCTTCCTACTTCTTTGTGTTGGTGTAGTTGTAGGCTCTTTGCTTGTTCTGCCAGAGGTTGTGGGTTTGACTCTGAGGCAAGGCCCATGGACTTTGTATGGCTGCATGTAATTGCCAAGTCCAATGGACTGTGTTGCCTACGAGTTTCCATTGGATTGATAGGCCAGGTATTGTCTTTTGCTTTTGTTTGGCCATGTTGTGTGCGCAGTCACTAGGATTATGTGAATTAATGTAGAATCCATTTCCCACTTCTCTGTGTTGGTCTAGTGGAAGCTGCTTTGCTTGGCTGCGAGAGGTTGTGGGTTTGACTCTGCGGCATGGCCCATGGACTTTGTATGGCTGCATGTAATCGCCTAGTTCAATGGACTGTGTTGCCTATGAGTTTCCATTGGCCTGATAGGCCAGGTAATGTCTTTTGATTTTGTTTGGCCATGTTGTGTGCGCATTCACTAGGATTATGTGAATTAATGTAGACGCAGCTTCCTACTTCTTTGTGTTGGTGTAGTTGTAGGCTCTTTGCTTGTTCTGCCAGCGGTTGTGGGTTTGACTCTGAGGCAAGGCCCATGGACTTTGTGAGGCTGCATGTAATTGCCTATTCCAATGGACTATGTTGTCTATGAGTTTCCATTGGATTGATAGGCAAGGGACTGTCTTTAGCTTTTGTTTGGCCATGTTGTGTGCGCAGTCACTAGGATTATGTGAATTTATGTTGAGTCAGTTTCGCACTTCTCTGTGTTGGTGTAGTGGTAGGCTCTTTGCTTGGGCTGTGAGAGGTTGTGGGTTTGACTCTGAGGCAAGGCCCATGGACTTTGTATGGCTGCATGTAATTGCCTAGTCCAATGGATTGATAGGCCAGGTACTGTCTTTTGTTTTCGTTTGGCCATGTTTTGTGCGCAGTCACTAGGATTATGTGAGTTAATGTAGAGACAGTTTCATACTTCTCTGTGTTGCTGAAGTGGTAGGCTTTTTTGTTGGGCTGCGAGAGGTTGTGAGTTCGACTCTGAGGCAAGGCCCATGGACTTTGTATGGCTGCATGTAATTGCCTAGTCCAATGGATTGATAGGCCAGGTGCTTTCTTTTGCTTTTGTTTGGCCATGTTGTGTGCGCAGTCACTAGGAATATGTGAATTAATGTAGAGTCAGTTTCACATTTCTCTTTGTTGGTGTAGTGGTAGGCTCTTTGCTTGGGCTGTGAGAGGTTGTGGGTTTGACTCTGAGGCAAGGCCCATGGACTTTTTATGGCTGCATGTAATTGCCTAGTCCAATGGACTTTGTTGCCTATGAGTTTCCATTGGATTGATAGGCCAGGTATTGACTTTTGCTTTCGTTTGGCCATGTTGTGTGGGCAGTCACTAGGATTATGTGAATTAATGTAGAGTCAGTTTCACATTTCTCTGTGTTGGTGTAGTGTTAGGCTCTTTGCTTGGGCTGCGAGAGGTTGTGGGTTTGACTCTGAGGCAAGGCCCATGGACTTTTTATGGCTGCATGTAATTGCCTAGTCCAATGGACTGTGTTGCCTATGAGTTTCCATTGGATTGATAGGCCAGGTACTGTCTTTTGTTTTCGTTTGGCCATGTTGTGTGCGCACTCACTAGGATTATGTGAATTAATGTAGAGGCAGGTTCACATTTCTCTGTGTTGGTGTAGTGGTAGGCTCTTTGCTTGAGCTGCGAGAGGTTGTGGGTTTGACTCTGAGGCAAGGCCCATGGACTTTTTATGGCTGCATGTTATTGCCTAGTCCAATGGACTGTGTTGCCTATGAGTTTCCATTGGATTGATAAGCCAGGTACTGTCTTTTGCTTTTGTTTAGCCATGTTGTGTGCGCAGTCGGTAGGATTATGTGAATTAATGTAGAATCAGTTTCCAACTTCTCTGTGTTGGTTTAGTGGTAGGCTCTTTGCTTGTTCTCCAAGAGGTTGTGGGTTCGACTCTGAGGCAAGGCCCATGAACTTTGTATGGCTGCATGTATTTGCCTAGTCTAATGGACTGTGTTGCCTATGAGTTTCCATTGGATTGATAGGCCAGATAATGTCTTTTGCATTTGTTTCGCCATGTTGTGTGCACAGTCACTAGGATTATGTGAACTAATGTAAACTCAGTTTCCAACTTGTCTGTGTTGGTGTTTTGGAGGCTCTTTGCTTGGGCTGCGAGAAATTGTGGGTTTGACTCTGAGGCAAAGCCCATGGACTTTGTATGGCTGCATGTAATTGTTTAGTCCAATGGACTGTGTTGCCTATGAGTTTCCATTGGCTTGATAGGCCAGGTAATGTCTTTTGCTTTTGTTTGGCCATGTTGTGTGCGCAGTCGCTAGGAATATGTAAATTAATGTAGACGCAGCTTCCTACTTTTTTGTGTTGGTGTAGTTGTAAGCTCTTTGCTTGGGCTACAAGAGGTTGTGGGTTCGACTCTGAGGCAAGGCCCATGGACTTTGTATGGCTGCATGTAATTGCCTAGTCCAATTGATTGCTTTGCCTATGAGTTTCTATTGGATTTATAGGCCAGGTAATGTCTTTTGCTTTTGTTTGGCCATGTTGTGTGCGCAGTCACTAGGATTATGTGAATTAATGTAGAATCAGTTTTCCACTTCTCTGTGTTGGTGTATTTGTAGGCTCTTTGCTTGGGCTACAAGAGGTTGTGGGTTCGACTCTGGGGCAAGGCCCATGGGCTTTGTATGGCTGCATGTATTTGCCTAGTCTAATGGACTGTGTTGCCTATGAGTTTCCATTGGATTGATAGGCCAGGTATTTTCTTTTGTTTGGCCATGTTGTGTGCGCAGTCGGTAGGATTATGTGAATTAATGTAGAATCAGTTTCCCACTTCTCTGTGTTGGTGTAGTGGTAGGCTCTTTGCTTGGCTGCGAGAGGTTGTGGGTTTGACTCTGAGGCAAGGCCCATGGACTTTGTATGTCTCCAGGTAATTGTCTAGTCCAATGGACTGTGTTGCCTATGAGTTTCCATTGGATTGATGGGCCAGGTACTGTCTTTTGCTTTTGTTTGGCCATGTTGTGTGCGCAGTCACTAGGATTATGTGAATTAATGTAGAGTCAGGTTCACACTTCTCTGTGTTGCTGTAGTGGTAGGCTTTTTTCTTGGGCTGCGAGAGGTTGTGAGTTCGACTCTGAGGCAAGGCCCATGGACTTTGTATGGCTGCATGTTATTGCCTAGTCCAATGGACTATGTTACCTATGAGTTTCAATTGGAATGATAGGCCAGGTACTGTCTTTTGCTTTTGTTTGGCCATGTTGTGTGCGCAGTCACTAGGATTATGTGAATTAATGTAGAATCATTCTCCTACTTCTCTGTGTTGGTGTAGTGGTAGGCTCTTTGCTTGGGCTTTGAGAAGTAGTGGTTTTGACTCTGAGGCAAGGCCCATGGACTTTGTATGGCTGCATGTTATTGCCTAGTCCAAAGGATTGCGTTGCCTATGAGTTTCCATTGGATTAATAGGCCAGGTACTGTCTTTTGCTTTTGTATGGCCATGTTGTGTGCGCAGTCACTAGGATTATGTGAATTAATGTAGAGTCATTCACCTAATTCTCTGTGTTGGTGTAGTGGTAGTCTCTTTGCTTAAGCTGCGAGAGGTTGTGGGTTCGACTCTGAGGCAAGGCCCATGGAGTTTGTATGGCTGCATGTAATCGCCTAGTTCAATTGACTGTGTTGCCTATGAGTTCCCATCGGATTGATAGGCCAGGTACTGTCTTTTGCTTTTGTTTGGCCATGTTGTGTGCGCAGTCACTAGGATTATGTGAACTAATGTAAACTCAGATTCCAATTTCTCTGTGTTGGTGTAGTGGTAGGCTCTTTGCTTGGGCTGCGAGATGTTGTGGGTTCGACTCTGAGGCAAGGCCCATGGAGTTTGTATGGCTGCATGTAATCGCCTAGTTCAATTGACTGTGTTGCCTATGAGTTTCTATTGGCTTGATAGGCTAGGTAATGTCTTCTGCTTTTGTTTGGCCATGTTGTGTGCGCAGTCACTAGGATTATGTGAATTAATGTAGACGCAGCTTCCTACTTCTTTGTGTTTTTGTAGTTGTAGGCTCTTTGCTTGTTCTGCCAGAGGTTGTGGGTTTGACTCTGAGGCAAGGCCCATGGACTTTGTATGGCTGCATGTAATTGCCTAGTCCAATGGACTATGTTGCCTATGAGTTTCCATTGGATTGATAGGCCAGGTACTGCCTTTTGCTTTTGTTTGACCATGTTGTGTGCGCAGTCACTAGGGTTATGGGAATTAATGTAGAGTCAGTTTCCCACTTCTCTGTGTTGGTGTAGTGGTAGGCTCTTTGCTTGGGCTGCGAGATGTTGAGGGTTCGACTCTAATGCAAGGCTCATGGACTTTGAATGGATGCATGTAATTGCTTAGTCCAATGGACTGTGTTGCCTATGAGTTTCTATTGGATTGATAGGCCAGTTACTGTCTTTTGTTTTCGTTTGGCCATGTTGTGTGCGCAGTCACTAGGATTATGTGAAATAATGTAGAGTCAGGTTTACATTTCTCTGTGTTGGTGTAGTGGTAGGCTCTTTGCTTGAGCTGCGAGAGGGAGCACAGAGAAGTAGGAGAATGATTCTACATTAATGCACATAATCCTAGTGACTGCGCATACAACATGGCCAAACAAAAGCAAAAGACAGTACCTGGCCTATCATTCCAATTGAAACTCATGGGTAACATAGTCCATTGGACTAGGCAATAACATGCAGCCATACAAAGTCCATGGGCCTTGCCTCAGAGTCAAACCCACAACCTCTCGCAGCCAAGCAAAGAGCCTACAAATACACCAACACAGAGAAGTGGAAAACTGATTCTACATTAATTCACATAATCCTAGTGACTGCGCACACAACATGGCCAAACAAAAGCAAAAGACATTACCTGGCCTATAAATCCAATGGAAACTCATAGGCAACACAGTCCATTGGACTAGGCAATAACATGCAGCCATACAAAGTCCATGGGCCTTGCCTCAGAGTCAAACCCACAACCTCTCGCAGCCCAAGCAAAGAGCCTACCACTACACCAACACAGACAAGTTGGAAACTGAGTTTACATTAGTTCACATAATCCTAGTGACTGTGCACACAACATGGCGAAACAAATGCAAAAGACATTATCTGGCCTATCAATCCAATGGAAACTCATAGGCAACACAGTCCATTAGACTAGGCAAATACATGCAGCCATACAAAGTTCATGGGCCTTGCCTCAGAGTCGAACCCACAACCTCTTGGAGAACAAGCAAAGAGCCTACCACTAAACCAACACAGAGAAGTTGGAAACTGATTCTACATTAATTCACATAATCCTACCGACTGCGCACACAACATGGCTAAACAAAAGCAAAAGACAGTACCTGGCTTATCAATCCAATGGAAACTCATAGGCAACACAGTCCATTGGACTAGGCAATAACATGCAGCCATAAAAAGTCCATGGGCCTTGCCTCAGAGTCAAACCCACAACCTCTCGCAGCTCAAGCAAAGAGCCTACCACTACACCAACACAGAGAAATGTGAACCTGCCTCTACATTAATTCACATAATCCTAGTGACTGCGCACACAACATGGCCAAACGAAAGCAAAAGTCAATACCTGGCCTATCAATCCAATGGAAACTCATAGGCAACAAAGTCCATTGGACTAGGCAATTACATGCAGCCATAAAAAGTCCATGGGCCTTGCCTCAGAGTCAAACCCACAACCTCTCACAGCCCAAGCAAAGAGCCTACCACTACACCAACAAAGAGAAATGTGAAACTGACTCTACATTAATTCACATAATCCTAGTGACTGCGCACAAAACATGGCCAAACGAAAACAAAAGACAGTACCTGGCCTATCAATCCATTGGACTAGGCAATTACATGCAGCCATACAAAGTCCATGGGCCATGCCGCAGAGTCAAACCCACAACCTCTCGCAGCCAAGCAAAGCAGCTTCCACTAGACCAACACAGAGAAGTGGGAAACGGATTCTACATTAATTCACATAATCCTAGTGACTGCGCACACAACATGGCCAAACAAAAGCAAAAGACAATACCTGGCCTATCAATCCAATGGAAACTCGTAGGCAACACAGTCCATTGGACTTGGCAATTACATGCAGCCATACAAAGTCCATGGGCTTTGCCTCTGAGTCAAACCCACAATTTCTCGCAGCCCAAGCAAAGAGCCTACCACTACACCAACACAGACAAGATGGAAACTGAGTTTACATTAAGAACCTATAAAGATGTGAGTGAACCAGCCAATATAAAAGTTTATAATCTTTATTGAAAAATTTGTTAAAAGACAAACACATAAAACAGACAATGATGAGGACACATACAATTAACCTCAGGTGAACCAAAATATACAAGCAATAAATAGCATAAGTGCATAATGGTCATGTATCGGAAAAAAAGTGCACCAAAAAAGGGGTGCTGTCCAAGTTTCTTTGAAGAGCCAATAGTCTTTAGGTAGATGAAGAGTGTCCCAAAGAACACCAATAAGGTGGAACTATATTAAATTTCAAGCTAAACAAAGCTTTTTTCTTCATTCAAGACTAAATGTATGAGAGCCACAATCCTATTGCTACAAAACGTGGCATATAACAGGGGAAACAAAGAATACATGTGTCTATGATATTAACAGGATATAATCCTATAAGATGCAAACATAATAGTTTATAAAAAGTAAATCCTGAATGGATCAGGTGGTATAACCACAACAATGTTTCCAAATGCCTACAGTCCCAAACAGGGGAGAAGCAGGATCTCAACCATACATATAAAGAAAAGGCAGAAACTGACACAAGTGTCAAAATATAACACTTTTTTCACAGGGCTGGACTAGGAGGCCATATTCCCAGTGTTATAATCAGATAGAAGGGCGGAATGGCTGCATTACCACAGTACTATACCTTTACAAGGAAACAGAGTCAGCCATAGGACCGACCCAAACACTGTGGTGAATCCACAAAAACACACACCAGAAGGGTGTTACAGGGCCCAGACTAAAAAGCCATATTCCCAGTACTATAGCCCACAGAAAGGCAGCATGGCTGCAATACCACAGTAATTTGCCCCTACAAGGGAACAAAGTCAGCCATAAGAACCAACCTTAGCACTGAGTGGCAAGCCCACAAAGACACAGACCAGGAAGATAATAACCTGAGGATAAAGGTACCCCGACACGTGTTTCCCCTTGGAAGAAGCTTTTCTGCGAAACACGTGTCGGGGTACCTTTGGCGTTTGGTGACTGTTCACATTGGGTCATCAGGCTTTGTCCACAGGCTATATATATACTTCATGCAGCATTTGCTTGGACCTGTCCCGCCCACAGCCATGACTCAGTCATGGGTACGGGACTGCAATAGACCAGGTGAGTGCTGCTGAGAGCAGTTCTGCTATTTATATGTGAGGCCGCATGGCACATTTTATAAAAATATTTTAGTGTAGGACTGCTTCAAATGAGATTTGCCGTGACGTGGCGAAGCAGCTTTCTGTGGGCTATAGTACTGGGAATATGGCTTTTTAGTCTGGGCCCTGTAACACCCTTCTGGTGTGTGTTTTTGTGGATTCACCACAGTGTTTGGGTCGGTCCTATGGCTGACTCTGTTTCCTTGTAAAGGTATAGTACTGTGGTAATGCAGCCATTCCGCCCTTCTATCTGATTATAACACTGGGAATATGGCCTCCTAGTCCAGCCCTGTGAAAAAAGTGTTATATTTTGACACTTGTGTCAGTTTCTGCCTTTTCTTTATATGTATGGTTGAGATCCTGCTTCTCCCCTGTTTGGGACTGTAGGCATTTGGAAACATTGTTGTGGTTATACCACCTGATCCATTCAGGATTTGCTTTTTATAAACTATTATGTTTGCATCTTATAGGATTATATCCTGTTAATATCATAGACACATGTATTCTTTGTTTCCCCTGTTATATGCCACGTTTTGTAGCAATAGGATTGTGGCTCTCATACATTTAGTCTTGAATGAAGAAAAAAGCTTTGTTTAGCTTGAAATTTAATATAGTTCCACCTTATTGGTGTTCTTTGGGACACTCTTCATCTACCTAAAGACTATTGGCTCTTCAAAGAAACTTGGACAGCACCCCTTTTTTGGTGCACTTTTTTTCCGATACATGACCATTATGCACTTATGCTATTTATTGCTTGTATATTTTGGTTCACCTGAGGTTAATTGTATGTGTCCTCATCATTGTCTGTTTTATGTGTTTGTCTTTTAACAAATTTTTCAATAAAGATTATATACTTTTATATTGGCTGGTTCACTCACATCTTTATAGGTTCTTACTGCTTAAATGAGTGTAGCTATCTTTACTTTTTGGTCATTCAATTGGTTCTTTTGAGTTTACATTAGTTCACATAATCCTAGTGACTGTGCACACAACATTGCGAAACAAATGCAAAAGACATTATCTGGCCTATCAATCCAATGGAAACTCATAGGCAACACAGTCCATTAGACTAGGCAAATACATGCAGCCATACAAAGTTCATGGGCCTTGCCTCAGAGTCGAACCCACAACCTCTTGGAGAACAAGCAAAGAGCCTACCACTAAACCAACACAGAGAAGTTGGAAACTGACTCTACATTAATTCACATAATCCTAGTGACTGCGCACACAACATGGCCAAACAAAAGCAAAAGACAGTACCTGGCCTATCAATCCAATGGAAACTCATAGGCAACACAGTCCATTGGACTAGACAATTACATGGAGACATACAAAGTCCATGGGCCTTGCTTCAGAGTCAAACCCACAACCTCTCGCAGCCAAGCAAAGAGCCTTCCACTACACCAATACAGAGAAGTGGGAAACTGATTCTACATTAATTCACATAATCCTACCGACTGCGCACACAACATGGCTAAACAAAAGCAAAAGACAGTACCTGGCTTATCAATCCAATGGAAACTCATAGGCAACACAGTCCATTGGACTAGGCAATAACATGCAGCCATACAAAGTCCATGGGCCTTGCCTCAAAGTCGAACTCACAACCTCTCGCAGCTCAAGCAAAGAGCTTACCACTACACCAACACAGAGAAATGTGAACCTGCCTCTACATTAATTCACATAATCCTAGTGACTGCGCACACAACATGGCCAAACGAAAGCAAAATTCCATACCTGGCCTATCAATCCAATGGAAACTCATAGGCAACACAGTCCATTGGACTAGGCAATTACATGCAGCCATAAAAAGTCCATGGGCCTTGCCTCAGAGTCAAACCCACAACTTCTCGCAGCCCAAGCAAAGATCCTACCAATACACCAACACAGAGAAGTGGAAAACAGATTCTACATTAATTCACATAATCCTAGTGACTGCGCACACAACATGGCCAAACGAAAGCAAAAGACAGTACCTGGCCTATCAATCCAATGGAAACTCAGAGGCAACCCCATCCATTGGACTAGGCAATTAGATGCAGCCATACAGAGTCCATGGGCCTTGCCTCAGAGTCTATCCCACAACCTTTGGCAGAACAAACAAAGAGCCTACAACCACACCAACACAAAGAAGTAGGAAGCTGCATCTACATTAATTCACATAATCCTAGTGACTGCGCACACAACATGGCCAAACAGAAGCAAAAGACATTACCTGGCCTATCAAGCCAATGGAAACTCATAGGCAACACAGTCCATTGAACTAGGCAATTACATGCAGCCATACAAAGTCCATGGGCCTTGCCTCAGACTCAAACCCACAATCTCTCGCAGCCAAGCAAAGCGCCTTCCACTACACCAACACAGAGAAGTTGGGAACTGATTCTACATTAATTCACATAATCCTACCGACTTCGCACACAACATAACCAAACAAAAGACATTACCTGGCCTATCAGTCCAATGAAAACTCATAGGCAACACAGTACATTGGACTAGGCAATTACATGCAGCCATACAAAGTCTATGGGCTTTGCCTCAGAGTCAAACCCACATTTTCTCGCAGCCCAAGCAAAGAGCCTACCACTACACCAACACAGAGAAGTTGAAAACTGAGTTTACATTAGTTCACATAATCCTAGTGACTGCGCACACAACATGGCCAAACAAAAGCAAAAGGTAGTACCTGGCCTATCAATCCAATAGGAACTCATAGGTAACACAGTCAACTAAAATAGGCAATTACATGCAGCCATACAAACTCCATGGGCCTTGCCTCAAAGTCGACCCAACAACCTTTCGCAGCTTAAGCAAAGAGACTACCACTACACCAACACAGAGAAGTAGGTAAATGACTCTACATTAATTCACATAATCCTAGTGACTGCGCACACAACATGGCCAAACAAATGCAAAAGATATTATCTGGCCTATCAATCCAATGAAATCATAGGCAACATAGTCCATTAGACTAAGCAAAGTCATACAAAGTTAATGGGCTTTGCCTCAGAGTCGAACCCACAACCTCTTGGAGAACAAGCAAAGAGCCTACCACTAAACCAACACAGAGAAGTTGGAAACAGACTCTACATTAATTCACAGAATCCTAGTGACTGCGCACACAACATGGCCAAACAAAAGCAAAAGACAGTACCTGGCCTATCAATCCAATGGAAACTCAAAGCTAACACAGTACATTGGACTAGGCAATTACATGCAGCCATACAAAGTCCATGGGCCTTGCATTAGAGTCGAACCCACAACCTCTCGCAGCCCAAGCAAAGAGCCTACCACTACACCAACACAGAGAAGTGGGAAACTGATTCTACATTAATTCAAATAATCCTACTGACTGCGCACACAACATGGCCAAACAAAAGACAATACCTGGCCTATCAATTCAAAGGAAACTCATAGGCAACACAGTCCATTGGACTTGGCAATTACATGCAGCCATACAAAGTCCATGGGCTTTGCCTCAGAGTCAAACCCACAATTTCTCGCAGCCCAAGTTAATAGCCTACGATTACACCAACACAGAGAAGTTGGAAACTGAGTTTACATTAGTTCACATAATCCTAGTGACTGCGCACACAACATGGCCAAACAAAAGACAATACCTGGCCTATCAATTCAATGGAAACTCATAGGCAACACAGTCAATTGAACTAGGCAATTACATGCTGCCATACAAACTCCATGTGCTTTGCCTCAGAGTCGAACCCACAACCTCTCACAGCTTAAGCAAAGAGACTACAACTACACCAACACAGAGAAGTAGGTGAATGACTCTACATTAATTCACATAATCCTAGTGACTGCGAACACAACATGGCCAAACAAAAGCAAAAGACAGTACCTGGCCTATCAATCCAATTGAAACTCATAGGCAACATAGTCCATTGGACTAGGCAATAACATGCAGCCATACAAAGTCCATGGGCCTTGCCTCAAAGTCTAACTCACAACCTCTCGCAGCTCAAGCAAAGAGCCTACCACTACACCAACACAGAGAAATGTGAACCTGACTCTACATTAATTCACATAATCCTAGTGACTGCGAACACAACATGGCCAAACATAAGCAAAAGGCAGTACCTGGCCTATCAATCCAATGGGAACTCATACGCAACACAGTCAATTGAACTACGCAATTACATGCAGCCATACAAACTCCATGGGCCTTGCCTCAGAGTCGAACCCACAACCTCTCGCAGCTTAAGCAAAGAGCCTACCCCTAAACCAACACAGAGAAGTGGGAAACTGATTCTACATTAATTCACATAATCCTACCGACTGCGCACACAACACGGCCAAACAAAAGACAATACCTGGCCTATCAATTCAATGGAAACTCATAGGCAACACAGTCCATTGGACTAGGCAATTACATGCAGCCATACAAAGTCCATGGGCTTTGCCTAAAAGTCAAACCCACAACTTCTCGCAGCCCAAGCAAAGAGCCTACCACTACACCAACACAGAGAAGTTGGTAACTGAGTTTACATTAATTCACATAATCCTAGTGACTGCGCACACAACATGGCCAAACAAAAGCAAAAGACAGTACCTGGCCTATCAGTCCAATGGAAAATCATAGGCAACACAGTCCATTGGACTAGACAATTACATGGAGACATACAAAGTCCATGGGCCTTTCCTCAGAGTCAAACCCACAACCTCTCGCAGCCAAGCAAAGAGCCTACCACTACACCAACACAGAGAAGTGGGAAACTGATTCTACATTAATTCACATAATCCTACCGACTGCGCACACAACATGGCCAAACAAAAGACAACACCTGGCCTATCAATCCAATGGAAACTCATAGGCAACACAGTCCATTAGACTAGGCAAATACATGCAGCCATATAAAGTTCATGGGCCTTGCCTCAGAGTCGAACCCACATCCTCTTGGAGAACAAGCAAAGAGCCTACCACTAATCCAACACAGAGAAGTTGGAAACCGACTCTACATTAATTCACATAATCCTAGTGACTGCGCACACAACTTGGCCAAACAAAAGCAAAAGACATTATCTGGCCTATCAATCCAATGTAAACTCATAGGTAACACAGTACATTACTAGGATTATGTGAATTAATGTAGAGTCAGGTTCACATTTCTCTGTGTTGGTGTAGTGGTAGGCTCTTTGCTTGAGCTGCGAGAGTTTGTGAGTTAGACTTTGAGGCATGGCCCATGGACTTTGTATGGCTGCATGTTATTGCCTAGTCCAATGGACTATGTTGCCTATGAGTTTTAATTGGAATGATAGGCCAGGTACTGTCTTTTGCTTTTGTTTGGCCATGTTGTGTGCGCAGTCACTAGGATTATGTGAATTAATGTAGAGTCAGTTTCACACTTCTCTGTGTTGCTGTAGTGGTAGGCTTTTTTCTTGGGCTGCGAGATGTTGTGAGTTCGACTCTGAGGCAAGGCCCATGGACTTTGTATGGCTGCATGTAATTGCCTAGTCCAATGGACTGTGTTGCCAATGAGTTTCCATTGGATTGATAGGCCAGGTACTGTCTTTTGCTTTCGTTTGGCCATGTTGTGTGCGCAGTCACTAGGATTATTTGAGTTAATGAAGAGTCAGTTTCAAACTTCTCTGTGTTGGTGTAGTGGTAGGCTCTTTGCTTTGGCTGCGAGAAGTTGTGGGTTTGACTCTAATGCAAGGTTCATGGACTTTGTATAACTGCATGTAATTGCCTAGTCCACTGGACTGTGTTGCCTATGAGTTTCCATTGGATTGATAGGCCAGGTATTGACTTTTGCTTTCGTTTGGCCATGTTGTGTGCGCAGTCACTAGGATTATGTGAATTAATGTAGAGTCAGTTTCACATTTCTCTGTGTTGGTGTAGTGGTAGGATCTTTGCTTGGGCTGCGAGAGGTTGTGAGTTCGACTTTGAGGCAAGGCCCATGGACTTTGTATGGCTGCATGTTATTGCCTAGTCCAATGGACTGTGTTGCCTATGAGTTTCCATTGGATTGATAGGCCAGGTATGGACTTTTGCTTTCGTTTGGCCATGTTGTGTGCGCAGTCACTAGGATTATGTGAATTAATGTAGAGGCAGGTTCACATTTCTCTGTGTTGGTGTAGTGGTAGGCTCTTTGCTTGAGCTGCGAGAGGTTGTGAGTTCGACTTTGAGGCAAGGCCCATGGACTTTGTATGGCTGCATGTTATTGCCTAGTCCAATGGACTGTGTTGCCTATGAGTTTCCATTGGATTGATAAGCCAGGTACTGTCTTTTGCTTTTGTTTAGCCATGTTGTGTGCGCAGTCGGTAGGATTATGTGAATTAATGTAGAATCAGTTTCCCACTTCTCTGTATTGGTGTAGTGGTAGGCTCTTTGCTTAGCTGTGAGAGGTTGTGGGTTTGACTCTGAAGCAAGGCCCATGGACTTTGTATGTCTCCATGTAATTGTCTAGTCCAATGGACTGTGTTGCCTATGAGTTTCCATTGGATTGATAGGCCAGGTACTGTCTTTTGCTTTTGTTTGGCCATGTTGTGTGCGCAGTCACTAGGATTATGTGAATTAATGTAGAGTCAGTTTCCAACTTCTCTGTGTTGGTTTAGTGGTAGGCTCTTTGCTTGTTCTCCAAGAGGTTGTGGGTTCGACTCTGAGGCAAGGCCCATGAACTTTGTATGGCTGCATGTATTTGCCTAGTCTAATGGACTGTGTTGCCTATGAGTTTCCATTGGATTGATAGGCCAGATAATGTCTTTTGCATTTGTTTCGCAATGTTGTGTGCACAGTCACTAGGATTATGTGAACTAATGTAAACTCAGTTTCCATCTTGTCTGTGTTGGTGTAGTGGTAGGCTCTTTGCTTGGGCTGCGACAAATTGTGGGTTTGACTCAGAGGCAAAGCCCATGGACTTTGTATGGCTGCATGTAATTGTTTAGTCCAATGGACTGTGTTGCCTATGAGTTTCCATTGGCTTGATAGGCCAGGTAATGTCTCTTGCTTTTGTTTGGCCATGTTGTGTGCGCAGTCTCTAGGAATATGTGAATTAATGTAGACGCACCTTCCTACTTTTTTGTGTTGGTGTAGTTGTAAGCTCTTTGCTTGTTCTGACAGAGGTTGTGGGTTTGACTCTGAGGCAAGGCCCATGGACTTTGTATGGCTGCATGTAATTGCCTAGTCCAATGGACTATGTTGTATATGAGTTTCCATTGGATTGATAGGCCAGGGACTGTCTTTTGCTTTTGTTTGGCCATGTTGTGTGTGCAGTCACTAGGATTATGTGAATTTATGTTGAGTCAGTTTCGCTCTTCTCTGTGTTGGTTTAGTGGTAGGCTCTTTGCTTGGGCTACAAGAGGTTGTGGGTTCGACTCTGAGGCAAGGCCCATGGACTTTGTATGGCTGCATGTAATTGCCTAGTCCAATTGATTGCTTTGCCTGTGAGTTTCTATTGGATTGATAGGCCAGGTACTGTCTTTTGCTTTTGTTTGGCCATGTTGTGTGCGCAGTCACTAGGATTATGTGAATTAATGTAGAATCAGTTTTTCACTTCTCTGTGTTGGTGTATTGGTAGGCTCTTTGCTTGGGCTACGAGAGGTTGTGGGTTCGACTCTGGGGCAAGGCCCATGGGCTTTGTATGGCTGCATTTAATTGCCTAGTCTAATGTACTGTGTTACCTATGAGTTTCCATTGGATTGATAGGCCAGGTACTGTCTTTTGCTTTTGTTTGGCCATGTTGTGTGCGCAGTCACTAGGATTATGTGAATTAATGTAGAGTCGGTTTCCAACTTCTCTGTGTTGGTTTAGTGGTAGGCTCTTTGCTTGGATGCGAGAGGTTGTGGGTTTGACTTTGAGGCAAGGCCCATGAACTTTGTATGGCTGCATGTATTTGCCTAGTCTAATGGACTGTGTTGCCTATGAGTTTCCATTGGATTGATAGGCCAGGTATTGTCTTTTGTTTGGCCATGTTGTGTGCGCAGTCGGTAGGATTATGTGAATTAATGTAGAATCAGTTTCCCAGTTATCTGTGTTGGTGTAGTGGTAGGCTCTTTGCTTGGATGCGAGAGGTTGTGGGTTTGACTTTGAGGCAAGGCCCATGGACTTTGTATGTCTCCATGTAATTGTCTAGTTCAATGGACTGTGTTGCCTATGAGTTTCCATTGGCTTGATAGGCCAGGTAATGTCTTTTGCTTTTGTTTGGCCATGTTGTGTGCACATTCACTAGGATTATGTGAATTAATGTAGACGCAACTTCCTACTTCTTTGTGTTGGTGTAGTTGTAGGCTCTTTGCTTGTTCTGCCAGAGGTTGTGGGTTTGACTCTGAGGCAAGGCCCATGGACTTTGTATGGCTGCATGTAATTGCCAAGTCCAATGGACTGTGTTGCCTACGAGTTTCCATTGGATTGATAGGCCAGGTATTGTCTTTTGCTTTTGTTTGGCCATGTTGTGTGCGCAGTCACTAGGATTATGTGAATTAATGTAGAATCCGTTTCCCACTTCTCTGTGTTGGTGTAGTGGAAGCTGCTTTGCTTGGCTGCGAGAGGTTGTGGGTTTGACTCTGCGGCATGGCCCATGGACTTTGTATGGCTGCATGTAATCGCCTAGTTCAATGGACTGTGTTGCCTATGAGTTTCCATTGGCCTGATAGGCCAGGTAATGTCTTTTGCTTTTGTTTGGCCATGTTGTGTGCGCATTCACTAGGATTATGTGAATTAATGTAGACGCAGCTTCCTACTTCTTTGTGTTGGTGTAGTTGTAGGCTCTTTGCTTGTTCTGCCAGAGGTTGTGGGTTTGACTCTGAGGCAAGGCCCATGGACTTTGTGAGGCTGCATGTAATTGCCTATTCCAATGGGCTATGTTGTCTATGAGTTTCCATTGGATTGATAGGCAAGGGACTGTCTTTAGCTTTTGTTTGGCCATGTTGTGTGCGCAGTCACTAGGATTATGTGAATTTATGTTGAGTCAGTTTCGCACTTCTCTGTGTTGGTGTAGTGGTGGGCTCTTTGCTTGGGCTGTAAGAGGTTGTGGGTTTGACTCTGAGGCAAGTCCCATGGACTTTGTATGGCTGCATGTAATTGCCTAGTCCAATGGATTGATAGGCCAGGTACTGTCTTTTGTTTTCGTTTGGCCATGTTTTGTGCGCAGTCACTAGGATTATGTGAGTTAATGTAGAGACAGTTTCACACTTCTCTGTGTTGCTGAAGTGGTAGGCTTTTTTGTTGGGCTGCGAGAGGTTGTGAGTTCGACTCTGAGGCAAGGCCCATGGACTTTGTATGGCTGCATGTAATTGCATAGTCCAATGGACTGCGTTACCTATGAGTTTCCATTGGATTGATAGGCCAGGTGCTTTCTTTTGCTTTTGTTTGGCCATGTTGTGTGCGCAGTCACTAGGAATATGTGAATTAATGTAGAGTCAGTTTCACATTTCTCTTTGTTGGTGTAGTGGTAGGCTCTTTGCTTGGGCTTTGAGAGGTTGTGGGTTTGACTCTGAGGCAAGGCCCATGGACTTTTTATGGCTGCATGTAATTGCCTAGTCCAATGGACTTTGTTGCCTATGAGTTTCCATTGGATTGATTGGCCAGGTATTATCTTTTGTTTGGTTATGTTGTGTGCGCAGTCGGTAGGATTATGTGAATTAATGTAGAATCAGTTTCCCAGTTCTCTGTGTTGCTGTAGTGGAAGGCTCTTTGCTTAGCTGCAAGAGGTTGTGGGTTTGACTCTGAGGCAAGGCCCATGGAGTTTGTATGGCTGCATGTAATTGCCTAGTTCAATTAACTGTGTTGCCTATGAGTTCCCATTGGATTGATAGGCCAGCTCTCCATACCTGCAGTCCACCACAAGGACCACCCTCTCTAATCCCTGAAAAATGAAATCATCCTCAGTGACGAAGAGAGGGGGCTAAGCGCCCCCATGGTCTCAGAGCATTAACTCTTCTAAAAGTCCTAAGAGTCCTGCTCACACTGATGGGGTGCAGCTGTGGGACCCTATTTTCAGAGATGATGTCCTGCACCCAACTCTCAAAAAGCTGAAAGGGTCTTCAGTAGAGATGGATAGTCGAGCTGGGCTATCAGACGGTCACCTCTGTAGCTGTAGTGTCATTTTTCCTATGGTCCAATGTGTAAATTAAACAAAAAAGTGCACGTTTGTTATGATGTCCAAGATGGGGACCAGGATGTGGACATAATAAAAAATTAGGGAACATGATAGGAGACATTTCTACAATACATATAATCATTCTTATCTATCTAATACGATGACAACAGCTCTCCATACCTGCAGTCCACCACAAGGACCACCCTCTCTAATCCCTGAAAAATGAAATCATCCTCAGTGACGAAGAGAGGGGGCCAAGCGCCCCCCATGGTACCAGAGCATTGACTCTTCTAAGAGTCCTAAGAGTCCTGCTCACACTGATGGGGTGAAGCTGTGGGACCCTATTTTCAGAGATGATGTCCTCCACCCAACTCTCAAAAAGCTGAAAGGGTCTTCAGTAGAGATGGATAGTCGAGCTGGGCTATCAGACGGTCACCTCTGTAGCTGTAGTGTCATTTTTCCTATGGTCCAATGTGTAAATTAAACAAAAAAGTGCACGTTTGTTATGATGTCCAAGATGGGGACCAGGATGTGGACATAATAAGAAATTAGGGAACATGATAGGAGACATTTCTACAATACATATAATCATTCTTATCTATCTAATACGATCACAACAGCTCTCCATACCTGCAGTCCACCACAAGGACCACTCTCTCTAATCCCTGAAAAATAAAATCATCCTCAGTGACGAAGAGAGGGGGCTAAGCGCCCCCCATGGTCTCAGAGCATTGACTCTTCTAAGAGTCCTAAGATTCCTGCTCACACTGATGGGGTGCAGCTGTGGGACCCTATTTTCAGAGATGATGTCCTCCACCCAACTCTCAAAAAGCTGAAAAGGTCTTCAGTAGAGATGGATAGTCGAGCTGGGCTATCAGACGGTCACCTCTGTAGCTGTAGTGTCATTTTTCCTATGGTCCAATGTGTAAATTAAACAAAAAAGTGCACGTTTGTTATGATTTCCAAGATGGGGACCAGGATGTGGACATAATAAAAAATAGGGAACATGATAGGAGACATTTCTACAATACATATAATCATTCTTATCTATGTAATACGATGACAACAGCTCTCCATACCTGCAGTCCACCACAAGGACCACCCTCTCTATTACCTGAAAAGTGAAATCATCCTCAGTGACGAAGAGAGGGGGCTAAGCGCCCCCCATGGTCTCAGAGCATTGACTCTTCTAAGTGTCCTAAGAGTCCTGCTCACACTGATGGGGTGCAGCTGTGGGACCCTATTTTCAGAGATGATGTCCTCCACCCAACTCTCAAAAAGCTGAAAGGGTCTTCAGTAGAGATGGATAGTCGAGCTGGGCTATCAGACGGTCACCTCTGTAGCTGTAGTGTCATTTTTCCTATGGTCCAATGTGTAAATTAAACAAAAAAGTGCACGTTTGTTATGATGTCCAAGATGGGGACCAGGATGTGGACATAATAAAAAATTAGGGAACATGATAGGAGACATTTCTACAATACATATAATCATTTTTATCTATCTAATACGATGACAACAGCTCTCCATACCTGCAGTCCACCACAAGGACCACCCTCTCTAATCCCTGAAAAATGAAATCATCCTCAGTGACGAAGAGAGGGGGCTAAGTGCCCCCATGGTCTCAGAGCATTAACTCTTCTAAGAGTCCTAAGAGTCCTGCTCACACTGATGGGTTGCAGCTGTGGGACCCTATTTTCAGAGATGATGTCCTCCACCCAACTCTCAAAAAGCTGAAAGGGTCTTCAGTAGAGATGGATAGTCGAGCTGGGCTATCAGACGGTCACCTCTGTAGCTGTAGTGTCATTTTTCCTATGGTCCAATGTGTAAATTAAACAAAAAAGTGCACGTTTGTTATGATGTCCAAGATGGGGACCAGGATGTGGACATAATAAAAAATTAGGGAACATGATAGGAGACATTTCTACAATACATATAATCATTCTTATCTATCTAATATGATGATAACAGCTCTCCATATCTGCAGTCCACCACAAGGACCACCCTCTCTAATCCCTGAAAAATGAAATCATCCTCAGTGATGAAGAGAGGGGGCTAAGTGCCCCCAATGGTCTCAGAGCATTGACTCTTCTAAGAGTCCTAAGAGTCCTGCTCACACTGATGGGGTGCAGCTGTGGGACCCTATTTTCAGAGATGATGTCCTCCACCCAACTCTCAAAAAGCTGAAAGGGTCTTCAGTAGAGATGGATAGTCGAGCTGGGCTATCAGACGGTCACCTCTGTAGCTGTAGTGTCATTTTTCCTATGGTCCAATGTGTAAATTAAACAAAAAAGTGCACGTTTGTTATGATGTTCAAGATGGGGACCAGGATGTGGACATAATAAAAAATTAGGGAACATGATAGGAGACATTTCTACAATACATATAATCATTCTTATCTATCTAATATGATCACAACAGCTCTCCATACCTGCAGTCCACCACAAGGACCACTCTCTCTAATCCCTGAAAAATGAAATCATCCTCAGTGACGAAGAGAGGGGGCTAAGCGCCCCCCATGGTCTCAGAGCATTGACTCTTCTAAGAGTCCTAAGATTCCTGCTCACACTGATGGGGTGCAGCTGTGGGACCCTATTTTCAGAGATGATGTCCTCCACCCAACTCTCAAAAAGCTGAAAGGGTCTTCAGTAGAGATGGATAGTCAAGCTGGGCTATCAGACGGTCACCTCTGTAGCTGTAGTGTCATTTTTCCTATGGTCCAATGTGTAAATTAAACAAAAAAGTGCACGTTTGTTATGATTTCCAAGATGGGGACCAGGATGTGGACATAATAAAAAAATAGGGAACATGATAGGAGACATTTCTACAATACATATAATCATTCTTATCTATCTAATACGATGACAACAGCTCTCCATACCTGCAGTCCACCACAAGGACCACCCTCTCTATTCCCTGAAAAGTGAAATCATCCTCAGTGACGAAGAGAGGGGGCTAAGCGCCCCCCATGGTCTCAGAGCATTGACTCTTCTAAGAGTCCTAAGAGTCCTGCTCACACTGATGGGGTGCAGCTGTGGGACCCTATTTTCAGAGATGATGTTCTCCACCCAACTCTCAAAAAGCTGAAAGGGTCTTCAGTAGAGATGGATAGTCGAGCTGGGCTATGAGACGGTCACCTCTGTAGCTGTAGTGTCATTTTTCCTATGGTCCAATGTGTAAATTAAACAAAAAAGTGCACGTTTGTTATGATGTCCAAGATGGGGACCAGGATGTGGACATAATAAAAAATTAGGGAACATGATAGGAGACATTTCTACAATACATATAATCATTCTTATCTATTTAATACGATGACAACAGCTCTCCATACCTGCAGTCCACCACAAGGACCACCCTCTCTAATCCCTGAAAAATGAAATCATCCTCAGTGACGAAGAGAGGGGGCTAAGCGCCCCCCATGGTCTCAGAGCATTGACTCTTCTAAGAGTCCTAAGAGTCCTGCTCACACTGATGGGGTGCAGCTGTGGGACCCTATTTTCAGAGATGATGTCCTCCACCCAACTCTCAAAAAGCTGAAAGGGTCTTCAGTAGAGATGGATAGTCGAGCTGGGCTATCAGACGGTCACCTCTGTAGCTGTAGTGTCATTTTTCCTATGGTCCAATGTGTAAATTAAACAAAAAAGTGCACGTTTGTTATGATGTCCAAGATGGGGACCAGGATGTGGACATAATAAAAAATTAGGGAACATGATAGGAGACATTTCTACAATACATATAATCATTCTTATCTATCTAATACGATGACAACAGCTCTCCATACCTGCAGTCCACCACAAGGACCACCCTCTCTATTCCCTGAAAAGTGAAATCATCCTCAGTGACGAAGAGAGGGGGCTAAGCGCCCCCCATGGTCTCAGAGCATTGACTCTTCTAAGAGTCCTAAGAGTCCTGCTCACACTGATGGGGTGCAGCTGTGGGACCCTATTTTCAGAGATGATGTTCTCCACCCAACTCTCAAAAAGCTGAAAGGGTCTTCAGTAGAGATGGATAGTCGAGCTGGGCTATCAGACGGTCACCTCTGTAGCTGTAGTGTCATTTTTCCTATGGTCCAATGTGTAAATTAAACAAAAAAGTGCACGTTTGTTATGATGTCCAAGATGGGGACCAGGATGTGGACATAATAAAAAATTAGGGAACATGATAGGAGACATTTCTACAATACATATAATCATTCTTATCTATTTAATACGATGACAACAGCTCTCCATACCTGCAGTCCACCACAAGGACCACCCTCTCTAATCCCTGAAAAATGAAATCATCCTCAGTGACGAAGAGAGGGGGCTAAGCGCCCCCCATGGTCTCAGAGCATTGACTCTTCTAAGAGTCCTAAGAGTCCTGCTCACACTGATGGGGTGCAGCTGAGGGACCCTATTTTCAGAGATGATGTCCTCCACCCAACTCTCAAAAAGCTGAAAGGGTCTTCAGTAGAGATGGATAGTCGAGCTGGGCTATCAGACGGTCACCTCTGTAGCTATAGTGTCATTTTTCCTATGGTCCAATGTGTAAATTAAACAAAAAAGTGCACGTTTGTTATGATGTCCAAGATGGGGACCAGGATGTGGACATGATAAAAAATTAGGGAACATGATAGGAGACATTTCTACAATACATATAATCATTCTTATCTATCTAATACGATGATAACAGCTCTCGATATCTGCAGTCCACCACAAGGACCACCCTCTCTAATCCCTGAAAAATGAAATCATCCTCAGTGATGAAGAGAGGGGGCTAAGTGCCCCCAATGGTCTCAGAGCATTGACTCTTCTAAGAGTCCTAAGAGTCCTGCTCACACTGATGGGGTGCAGCTGTGGGACCCTATTTTCAGAGATGATGTCCTCCACCCAACTCTCAAAAAGCTGAAAGGGTCTTCAGTAGAGATGGATAGTCGAGCTGGGCTATCAGACGGTCACCTCTGTAGCTGTAGTGTCATTTTTCCTATGGTCCAATGTGTAAATTAAACAAAAAAGTGCACGTTTGTTATGATGTCCAAGATGGGGACCAGGATGTGGACATAATAAAAAATTAGGGAACATGATAGGAGACATTTCTACAATACATATAATCATTCTTATCTATCTAATACGATGACAACAGCTCTCCATACCTGCAGTCCACCACAAGGACCACCCTCTCTAATCCCTGAAAAATGAAATCATCCTCAGTGACGAAGAGAGGGGGCTAAGCGCCCCCATGGTCTCAGAGCATTAACTCTTCTAAGAGTCCTAAGAGTCCTGCTCACACTGATGGGGTGCAGCTGTGGGACCCTATTTTCAGAGATGATGTCCTCCACCCAACTCTCAAAAAGCTGAAAGGGTCTTCAGTAGAGATGGATAGTCGAGCTGGGCTATCAGACGGTCACCTCTGTAGCTGTAGTGTCATTTTTCCTATGGTCCAATGTGTAAATTAAACAAAAAAGTGCACGTTTGTTATGATGTCCAAGATGGGGACCAGGATGTGGACATAATAAAAAATTAGGGAACATGATAGGAGACATTTCTACAATACATATAATCATTCTTATCTATCTAATACGATGACAACAGCTCTCCATACCTGCAGTCCACCACAAGGACCACCCTCTCTAATCCCTGAAAAATGAAATCATCCTCAGGGACGAAGAGAGGGGGCTAAGCGCCCCCCATGGTTTTAGAGCATTGACTCTTCTAAGAGTCCTAAGAGTCCTGCTTACACTGATGGGGTGCAGCTGTGGGACCCTATTTTAAGAGATGATGTCCTCCACCCAACTCTCAAAAAGCTGAAAGGGTCTTCAGTAGAGATGGATAGTCGAGCTGGGCTATCAGACGGTCACCTCTGTAGCTGTAGTGTCATTTTTCCTATGGTCCAATGTGTAAATTAAACAAAAAAGTGCACGTTTGTTATGATGTCCAAGATGGGGACCAGGATGTGGACATAATAAAAAATTAGGGAACATGATAGGAGACATTTCTACAATACATATAATCATTCTTATCTATCTAATACGATGATAACAGCTCTCCATATCTGCAGTCCACCACAAGGACCACCCTCTCTAATCCCTGAAAAATGAAATCATCCTCAGTGAGGAAGAGAGGGGGCTAAGTGCCCCCAATGGTCTCAGAGCATTGACTCTTCTAAGAGTCCTAAGAGTCCTGCTTACACTGATGGGGTGCAGCTGTGGGACCCTATTTTCAGAGATGATGTCCTCCACCCAACTCTCAAAAAGCTGAAAGGGTCTTCAGTAGAGATGGATAGTCGAGCTGGGCTATCAGACGGTCACCTCTGTAGCTGTAGTGTCATTTTTCCTATGGTCCAATGTGTAAATTAAACAAAAAAGTGCACGTTTGTTATGATGTCCAAGATGGGGACCAGGATGTGGACATAATAAAAAATTAGGGAACATGATAGGAGACATTTCTACAATACATATAATCATTCTTATCTATCTAATACGATGACAACAGCTCTCCATACCTGCAGTCCACCACAAGGACCACCCTCTCTAATCCCTGAAAAATGAAATCATCCTCAGTGACGAAGAGAGGGGGCTAAGCGCCCCCATGGTCTCAGAGCATTAACTCTTCTAAGAGTCCTAAGAGTCCTGCTCACACTGATGGGGTGCAGCTGTGGGACCCTATTTTCAGAGATGATGTCCTCCACCCAACTCTCAAAAAGCTGAAAGGGTCTTCAGTAGAGATGGATAGTCGAGCTGGGCTATCAGACGGTCACCTCTGTAGCTGTAGTGTCATTTTTCCTATGGTCCAATGTGTAAATTAAACAAAAAAGTGCACGTTTGTTATGATGTCCAAGATGGGGACCAGGATGTGGACATAATAAAAAATTAGGGAATATGATAGGAGACATTTCTACAATACATATAATCATTCTTATCTATCTAATACGATGACAACAGCTCTCCATACCTGCAGTCCACCACAAGGACCACCCTCTCTAATCCCTGAAAAATGAAATCATCCTCAGGGACGAAGAGAGGGGGCTAAGCGCCCCCCATGGTTTTAGAGCATTGACTCTTCTAAGAGTCCTAAGAGTCCTGCTTACACTGATGGGGTGCAGCTGTGGGACCCTATTTTAAGAGATGATGTCCTCCACCCAACTCTCAAAAAGCTGAAAGGGTCTTCAGTAGAGATGGATAGTCGAGCTGGGCTATCAGACGGTCACCTCTGTAGCTGTAGTGTCATTTTTCCTATGGTCCAATGTGTAAATTAAACAAAAAAGTGCACGTTTGTTATGATGTCCAAGATGGGGACCAGGATGTGGACATAATAAAAAATTAGGGAACATGATAGGAGACATTTCTACAATATATATAATCATTCTTATCTATCTAATACGATGACAACAGCTCTCCATACCTGCAGTCCACCACAAGGACCACCCTCTCTAATCCCTGAAAAATGAAATCATCCTCAGTGACGAAGAGAGGGGGCTAAGCGCCCCCATGGTCTCAGAGCATTAACTCTTCTAAGAGTCCTAAGAGTCCTGCTCACACTGATGGGGTGCAGCTGTGGGACCCTATTTTCAGAGATGATGTCCTCCACCCAACTCTCAAAAAGCTGAAAGGGTCTTCAGTAGAGATGGATAGTCGAGCTGGGCTATCAGACGGTCACCTCTGTAGCTGTAGTGTCATTTTTCCTATGGTCCAATGTGTAAATTAAACAAAAAAGTGCACGTTTGTTATGATGTCCAAGATGGGGACCAGGATGTGGACATAATAAAATATTAGGGAACATGATAGGAGACATTTCTACAATACATATAATCATTCTTATCTATCTAATACGATGACAACAGCTCTCCATACCTGCAGTCCACCACAAGGACCACCCTCTCTAATCCCTGAAAAATGAAATCATCCTCAGGGACGAAGAGAGGGGGCTAAGCGCCCCCCATGGTTTTAGAGCATTGACTCTTCTAAGAGTCCTAAGAGTCCTGCTTACACTGATGGGGTGCAGCTGTGGGACCCTATTTTAAGAGATGATGTCCTCCACCCAACTCTCAAAAAGCTGAAAGGGTCTTCAGTAGAGATGGATAGTCGAGCTGGGCTATCAGACGGTCACCTCTGTAGCTGTAGTGTCATTTTTCCTATGGTCCAATGTGTAAATTAAACAAAAAAGTGCACGTTTGTTATGATGTCCAAGATGGGGACCAGGATGTGGACATAATAAAAAATTAGGGAACATGATAGGAGACATTTCTACAATACATATAATCATTCTTATCTATCTAATACGATGACAACAGCTCTCCATACCTGCAGTCCACCACAAGGACCACCCTCTCTAATCCCTGAAAAATGAAATCATCCTCAGTGACGAAGAGAGGGGGCTAAGCGCCCCCATGGTCTCAGAGCATTAACTCTTCTAAGAGTCCTAAGAGTCCTGCTCACACTGATGGGGTGCAGCTGTGGGACCCTATTTTCAGAGATGATGTCCTCCACCCAACTCTCAAAAAGCTGAAAGGGTCTTCAGTAGAGATGGATAGTCGAGCTGGGCTATCAGACGGTCACCTCTGTAGCTGTAGTGTCATTTTTCCTATGGTCCAATGTGTAAATTAAACAAAAAAGTGCACGTTTGTTATGATGTCCAAGATGGGGACCAGGATGTGGACATAATAAAAAATTAGGGAACATGATAGGAGACATTTCTACAATACATATAATCATTCTTATCTATCTAATACGATGACAACAGCTCTCCATACCTGCAGTACACCACAAGGACCACCCTCTCTAATCCCTGAAAAATGAAATCATCCTCAGGGACGAAGAGAGGGGGCTAAGCGCCCCCCATGGTTTTAGAGCATTGACTCTTCTAAGAGTCCTAAGAGTCCTGCTTACACTGATGGGGTGCAGCTGTGGGACCCTATTTTAAGAGATGATGTCCTCCACCCAACTCTCAAAAAGCTGAAAGGGTCTTCAGTAGAGATGGATAGTCGAGCTGGGCTATCAGACGGTCACCTCTGTAGCTGTAGTGTCATTTTTCCTATGGTCCAATGTGTAAATTAAACAAAAAAGTGCACGTTTGTTATGATGTCCAAGATGGGGACCAGGATGTGGACATAATAAAAAATTAGGGAACATGATAGGAGGCATTTCTACAATACATATAATCATTCTTATCTATCTAATATGATCACAACAGCTCTCCATACCTGCAGTCCACCACAAGGACCACTCTCTCTAATCCCTGAAAAATGAAATCATCCTCAGTGACGAAGAGAGGGGGCTAAGCGCCCCCCATGGTCTCAAAACATTGACTCTTCTAAGAGTCCTAAGAGTCCTGCTCACACTGATGGGGTGCAGCTGTGGGACCCTATTTTCAGAGATGATGTCCTCCACCCAACTCTCAAAAAGCTGAAAGGGTCTTCAGTAGAGATGGATAGTCGAGCTGGGCTACCAGACGGTCACCTCTGTAGCTGTAGTGTCATTTTTCCTATGGTCCAATGTGTAAATTAAACAAAAAAGTGCACGTTTGTTATGATTTCCAAGATGGGGACCAGGATGTGGACATAATAAAAAAATAGGGAACATGATAGGAGACATTTCTACAATACATATAATCATTCTTATCTATCTAATACGATGACAACAGCTCTCCATACCTGCAGTCCACCACAAGGACCACCCTCTCTATTCCCTGAAAAGTGAAATCATCCTCAGTGACGAAGAGAGGGGGCTAAGCGCCCCCCATGGTCTCAAAACATTGACTCTTCTAAGAGTCCTAATAGTCCTGCTCACACTGATGGGGTGCAGCTGTGGGACCCTATTTTCAGAGATGATGTCCTCCACCCAACTCTCAAAAAGCTGAAAGGGTCTTCAGTAGAGATGGATAGTCGAGCTGGGCTATCAGACGGTCACCTCTGTAGCTGTAGTGTCATTTTTCCTATGGTCCAATGTGTAAATTAAACAAAAAAGTGCACGTTTGTTATGATGTCCAAGATGGGGACCAGGATGTGGACATAATAAAAAATTAGGGAACATGATAGGAGACATTTCTACAATACATATAATCATTCTTATCTATCTAATACGATGACAACAGCTCTCCATACCTTCAGTCCACCACAAGGACCACCCTCTCTAATCCCTGAAAAATGAAATCATCCTCAGTGACGAAGAGAGGGGGCTAAGCGCCCCCATGGTCTCAGAGCATTAACTCTTCTAAGAGTCCTAAGAGTCCTGCTCACACTGATGGGGTGCAGCTGTGGGACCCTATTTTCAGAGATGATGTCCTCCACCCAACTCTCAAAAAGCTGAAAGGGTCTTCAGTAGAGATGGATAGTCGAGCTGGGCTATCAGACGGTCACCTCTGTAGCTGTAGTGTCATTTTTCCTATGGTCCAATGTGTAAATTAAACAAAAAAGTGCACGTTTGTTATGATGTCCAAGATGGGGACCAGGATGTGGACATAATAAAAAATTAGGGAACATGATAGGAGACATTTCTACAATACATATAATCATTCTTATCTATCTAATACGATGACAACAGCTCTCCATACCTGCAGTCCACCACAAGGACCACCCTCTCTAATCCCTGAAAAATGAAATCATCCTCAGGGACGAAGAGAGGGGGCTAAGCGCCCCCCATGGTTTTAGAGCATTGACTCTTCTAAGAGTCCTAAGAGTCCTGCTTACACTGATGGGGTGCAGCTGTGGGACCCTATTTTAAGAGATGATGTCCTCCACCCAACTCTCAAAAAGCTGAAAGGGTCTTCAGTAGAGATGGATAGTCGAGCTGGGCTATCAGACGGTCACCTCTGTAGCTGTAGTGTCATTTTTCCTATGGTCCAATGTGTAAATTAAACAAAAAAGTGCACGTTTGTTATGATGTCCAAGATGGGGACCAGGATGTGGACATAATAAAAAATTAGGGAACATGATAGGAGACATTTCTACAATACATATAATCATTCTTATCTATCTAATACGATGACAACAGCTCTCCATACCTGCAGTCCACCACAAGGACCACCCTCTCTAATCCCTGAAAAATGAAATCATCCTCAGTGACGAAGAGAGGGGGCTAAGCGCCCCCATGGTCTCAGAGCATTAACTCTTCTAAGAGTCCTAAGAGTCCTGCTCACACTGATGGGGTGCAGCTGTGGGACCCTATTTTCAGAGATGATGTCCTCCACCCAACTCTCAAAAAGCTGAAAGGGTCTTCAGTAGAGATGGATAGTCGAGCTGGGCTATCAGACGGTCACCTCTGTAGCTGTAGTGTCATTTTTCCTATGGTCCAATGTGTAAATTAAACAAAAAAGTGCACGTTTGTTATGATGTCCAAGATGGGGACCAGGATGTGGACATAATAAAAAATTAGGGAACATGATAGGAGACATTTCTACAATACATATAATCATTCTTATCTATCTAATACGATCACAACAGCTCTCCATACCTGCAGTCCACCACAAGGACCACTCTCTCTAATCCCTGAAAAATGAAATCATCCTCAGTGACGAAGAGAGGGGGCTAAGCGCCCCCCATGGTCTCAAAACATTGACTCTTCTAAGAGTCCTAAGAGTCCTGCTCACACTGATGGGGTGCAGCTGTGGGACCCTATTTTCAGAGATGATGTCCTCCACCCAACTCTCAAAAAGCTGAAAGGGTCTTCAGTAGAGATGGATAGTCGAGCTGGGCTACCAGACGGTCACCTCTGTAGCTGTAGTGTCATTTTTCCTATGGTCCAATGTGTAAATTAAACAAAAAAGTGCACGTTTGTTATGATTTCCAAGATGGGGACCAGGATGTGGACATAATAAAAAAATAGGGAACATGATAGGAGACATTTCTACAATACATATAATCATTCTTATCTATCTAATACGATGACAACAGCTCTCCATACCTGCAGTCCACCACAAGGACCACCCTCTCTATTCCCTGAAAAGTGAAATCATCCTCAGTGACGAAGAGAGGGGGCTAAGCGCCCCCCATGGTCTCAAAACATTGACTCTTCTAAGAGTCCTAAGAGTCCTGCTCACACTGATGGGGTGCAGCTGTGGGACCCTATTTTCAGAGATGATGTTCTCCACCCAACTCTCAAAAAGCTGAAAGGGTCTTCAGTAGAGATGGATAGTCGAGCTGGGCTATCAGACGGTCACCTCTGTAGCTGTAGTGTCATTTTTCCTATGGTCCAATGTGTAAATTAAACAAAAAAGTGCACGTTTGTTATGATGTCCAAGATGGGGACCAGGATGTGGACATAATAAAAAATTAGGGAACATGATAGGAGACATTTCTACAATACATATAATCATTCTTATCTATTTAATACGATGACAACAGCTCTCCATACCTGCAGTCCACCACAAGGACCACCCTCTCTAATCCCTGAAAAATGAAATCATCCTCAGTGACGAAGAGAGGGGGCTAAGCGCCCCCCATGGTCTGAGAGCATTGACTCTTCTAAGAGTCCTAAGAGTCCTGCTCACACTGATGGGGTGCAGCTGTGGGACCCTATTTTCAGAGATGATGTCCTCCACCCAACTCTCAAAAAGCTGAAAGGGTCTTCAGTAGAGATGGATTGTCGAGCTGGGCTATCAGACGGTCACCTCTGTAGCTGTAGTGTCATTTTTCCTATGGTCCAATGTGTAAATTAAACAAAAAAGTGCACGTTTGTTATGATGTCCAAGATGGGGACCAGGATGTGGACATAATAAAAAATTAGGGAACATGATAGGAGACATTTCTACAATACATATAATCATTCTTATCTATCTAATACGATGATAACAGCTCTCCATACCTGCAGTCCACCACAAGGACCACCCTCTCTAATCCCTGAAAAATGAAATCATCCTCAGTGACGAAGAGAGGGGGCTAAGTGCCCCCAATGGTCTCAGAGCATTGACTCTTCTAAGAGTCCTAAGAGTCCTGCTCACACTGATAGGGTGCAGCTGTGGGACCCTATTTTCAGAGATGATGTCCTCCACCCAACTCTCAAAAAGCTGAAAGGGTCTTCAGTAGAGATGGATAGTCGAGCTGGGCTATCAGACAGTCACCTCTGTAGCTGTAGTGTCATTTTTCCTATGGTCCAATGTGTAAATTAAACAAAAAAGTGCACGTTTGTTATGATGTCCAAGATGGGGACCAGGATGTGGACATAATAAAAAATTAGGGAACATGATAGGAGACATTTCTACAATACATATAATCATTCTTATCTATCTAATACGATGACAACAGCTCTCCATACCTGCAGTCCACCACAAGGACCACCCTCTCTAATCCCTGAAAAATGAAATCATCCTCAGGGACGAAGAGAGGGGGCTAAGCGCCCCCCATGGTTTTAGAGCATTGACTCTTCTAAGAGTCCTAAGAGTCCTGCTTACACTGATGGGGTGCAGCTGTGGGACCCTATTTTAAGAGATGATGTCCTCCACCCAACTCTCAAAAAGCTGAAAGGGTCTTCAGTAGAGATGGATAGTCGAGCTGGGCTATCAGACGGTCACCTCTGTAGCTGTAGTGTCATTTTTCCTATGGTCCAATGTGTAAATTAAACAAAAAAGTGCACGTTTGTTATGATGTCCAAGATGGGGACCAGGATGTGGACATAATAAAAAATTAGGGAACATGATAGGAGACATTTCTACAATACATATAATCATTCTTATCTATCTAATACGATGACAACAGCTCTCCATACCTGCAGTCCACCACAAGGACCACCCTCTCTAATCCCTGAAAAATGAAATCATCCTCAGTGACGAAGAGAGGGGGCTAAGTGCCCCCAATGGTCTCAGAGCATTGACTCTTCTAAGAGTCCTAAGAGTCCTGCTCACACTGATAGGGTGCAGCTGTGGGACCCTATTTTCAGAGATGATGTCCTCCACCCAACTCTCAAAAAGCTGAAAGGGTCTTCAGTAGAGATGGATAGTCGAGCTGGGCTATCAGACAGTCACCTCTGTAGCTGTAGTGTCATTTTTCCTATGGTCCAATGTGTAAATTAAACAAAAAAGTGCACGTTTGTTATGATGTCCAAGATGGGGACCAGGATGTGGACATAATAAAAAATTAGGGAACATGATAGGAGACATTTCTACAATACATATAATCATTCTTATCTATCTAATACGATGACAACAGCTCTCCATACCTGCAGTCCACCACAAGGACCACCCTCTCTAATCCCTGAAAAATGAAATCATCCTCAGGGACGAAGAGAGGGGGCTAAGCGCCCCCCATGGTTTTAGAGCATTGACTCTTCTAAGAGTCCTAAGAGTCCTGCTTACACTGATGGGGTGCAGCTGTGGGACCCTATTTTAAGAGATGATGTCCTCCACCCAACTCTCAAAAAGCTGAAAGGGTCTTCAGTAGAGATGGATAGTCGAGCTGGGCTATCAGACGGTCACCTCTGTAGTTGTAGTGTCATTTTTCCTATGGTCCAATGTGTAAATTAAACAAAAAAGTGCACGTTTGTTATGATGTCCAAGATGGGGACCAGGATGTGGACATAATAAAAAATTAGGGAACATGATAGGAGACATTTCTACAATACATATAATCATTCTTATCTATCTAATACGATGACAACAGCTCTCCATACCTGCAGTCCACCACAAGGACCACCCTCTCTAATCCCTGAAAAATGAAATCATCCTCAGTGACGAAGAGAGGGGGCTAAGCGCCCCCATGGTCTCAGAGCATTAACTCTTCTAAGAATCCTAAGAGTCCTGCTCACACTGATGGGGTGCAGCTGTGGGACCCTATTTTCAGAGATGATGTCCTCCACCCAACTCTCAAAAAGCTGAAAGGGTCTTCAGTAGAGATGGATAGTCGAGCTGGGCTATCAGACGGTCACCTCTGTAGCTGTAGTGTCATTTTTCCTATGGTCCAATGTGTAAATTAAACAAAAAAGTGCACGTTTGTTATGATGTCCAAGATGGGGACCAGGATGTGGACATAATAAAAAATTAGGGAACATGATAGGAGACATTTCTACAATACATATAATCATTCTTATCTATCTAATACGATCACAACAGCTCTCCATACCTGCAGTCCACCACAAGGACCACCCTCTCTATTCCCTGAAAAGTGAAATCATCCTCAGTGACGAAGAGAGGGGGCTAAGCGCCCCCCATGGTCTCAAAACATTGACTCTTCTAAGAGTCCTAAGAGTCCTGCTCACACTGATGGGGTGCAGCTGTGGGACCCTATTTTCAGAGATGATGTTCTCCACCCAACTCTCAAAAAGCTGAAAGGGTCTTCAGTAGAGATGGATAGTCGAGCTGGGCTATCAGACGGTCACCTCTGTAGCTGTAGTGTCATTTTTCCTATGGTCCAATGTGTAAATTAAACAAAAAAGTGCACGTTTGTTATGATGTCCAAGATGGGGACCAGGATGTGGACGTAATAAAAAATTATGGAACATGATAGGAGACATTTCTACAATACATATAATCATTCTTATCTATTTAATACGATGACAACAGCTCTCCATACCTGCAGTCCACCACAAGGACCACCCTCTCTAATCCCTGAAAAATGAAATCATCCTCAGGGACGAAGAGAGGGGGCTAAGCGCCCCCCATGGTTTTAGAGCATTGACTCTTCTAAGAGTCCTAAGAGTCCTGCTTACACTGATGGGGTGCAGCTGTGGGACCCTATTTTAAGAGATGATGTCCTCCACCCAACTCTCAAAAAGCTGAAAGGGTCTTCAGTAGAGATGGATAGTCGAGCTGGGCTATCAGACGGTCACCTCTGTAGCTGTAGTGTCATTTTTCCTATGGTCCAATGTGTAAATTAAACAAAAAAGTGCACGTTTGTTATGATGTCCAAGATGGGGACCAGGATGTGGACATAATAAAAAATTAGGGAACATGATAGGAGACATTTCTACAATACATATAATCATTCTTATCTATCTAATACGATGACAACAGCTCTCCATACCTGCAGTCCACCACAAGGACCACCCTCTCTAATCCCTGAAAAATGAAATCATCCTCAGTGACGAAGAGAGGGGGCTAAGCGCCCCCATGGTCTCAGAGCATTAACTCTTCTAAGAGTCCTAAGAGTCCTGCTCACACTGATGGGGTGCAGCTGTGGGACCCTATTTTCAGAGATGATGTCCTCCACCCAACTCTCAAAAAGCTGAAAGGGTCTTCAGTAGAGATGGATAGTCGAGCTGGGCTATCAGACGGTCACCTCTGTAGCTGTAGTGTCATTTTTCCTATGGTCCAATGTGTAAATTAAACAAAAAAGTGCACGTTTGTTATGATGTCCAAGATGGGGACCAGGATGTGGACATAATAAAAAATTAGGGAACATGATAGGAGACATTTCTACAATACATATAATCATTCTTATCTATCTAATACGATGACAACAGCTCTCCATACCTGCAGTACACCACAAGGACCACCCTCTCTAATCCCTGAAAAATGAAATCATCCTCAGGGACGAAGAGAGGGGGCTAAGCGCCCCCCATGGTTTTAGAGCATTGACTCTTCTAAGAGTCCTAAGAGTCCTGCTTACACTGATGGGGTGCAGCTGTGGGACCCTATTTTAAGAGATGATGTCCTCCACCCAACTCTCAAAAAGCTGAAAGGGTCTTCAGTAGAGATGGATAGTCGAGCTGGGCTATCAGACGGTCACCTCTGTAGCTGTAGTGTCATTTTTCCTATGGTCCAATGTGTAAATTAAACAAAAAAGTGCACGTTTGTTATGATGTCCAAGATGGGGACCAGGATGTGGACATAATAAAAAATTAGGGAACATGATAGGAGACATTTCTACAATACATATAATCATTCTTATCTATCTAATATGATCACAACAGCTCTCCATACCTGCAGTCCACCACAAGGACCACTCTCTCTAATCCCTGAAAAATGAAATCATCCTCAGTGACGAAGAGAGGGGGCTAAGCGCCCCCCATGGTCTCAAAACATTGACTCTTCTAAGAGTCCTAAGAGTCCTGCTCACACTGATGGGGTGCAGCTGTGGGACCCTATTTTCAGAGATGATGTCCTCCACCCAACTCTCAAAAAGCTGAAAGGGTCTTCAGTAGAGATGGATAGTCGAGCTGGGCTACCAGACGGTCACCTCTGTAGCTGTAGTGTCATTTTTCCTATGGTCCAATGTGTAAATTAAACAAAAAAGTGCACGTTTGTTATGATTTCCAAGATGGGGACCAGGATGTGGACATAATAAAAAAATAGGGAACATGATAGGAGACATTTCTACAATACATATAATCATTCTTATCTATCTAATACGATGACAACAGCTCTCCATACCTGCAGTCCACCACAAGGACCACCCTCTCTATTCCCTGAAAAGTGAAATCATCCTCAGTGACGAAGAGAGGGGGCTAAGCGCCCCCCATGGTCTCAAAACATTGACTCTTCTAAGAGTCCTAATAGTCCTGCTCACACTGATGGGGTGCAGCTGTGGGACCCTATTTTCAGAGATGATGTCCTCCACCCAACTCTCAAAAAGCTGAAAGGGTCTTCAGTAGAGATGGATAGTCGAGCTGGGCTATCAGACGGTCACCTCTGTAGCTGTAGTGTCATTTTTCCTATGGTCCAATGTGTAAATTAAACAAAAAAGTGCACGTTTGTTATGATGTCCAAGATGGGGACCAGGATGTGGACATAATAAAAAATTAGGGAACATGATAGGAGACATTTCTACAATACATATAATCATTCTTATCTATCTAATACGATGACAACAGCTCTCCATACCTTCAGTCCACCACAAGGACCACCCTCTCTAATCCCTGAAAAATGAAATCATCCTCAGTGACGAAGAGAGGGGGCTAAGCGCCCCCATGGTCTCAGAGCATTAACTCTTCTAAGAGTCCTAAGAGTCCTGCTCACACTGATGGGGTGCAGCTGTGGGACCCTATTTTCAGAGATGATGTCCTCCACCCAACTCTCAAAAAGCTGAAAGGGTCTTCAGTAGAGATGGATAGTCGAGCTGGGCTATCAGACGGTCACCTCTGTAGCTGTAGTGTCATTTTTCCTATGGTCCAATGTGTAAATTAAACAAAAAAGTGCACGTTTGTTATGATGTCCAAGATGGGGACCAGGATGTGGACATAATAAAAAATTAGGGAACATGATAGGAGACATTTCTACAATACATATAATCATTCTTATCTATCTAATACGATGACAACAGCTCTCCATACCTGCAGTCCACCACAAGGACCACCCTCTCTAATCCCTGAAAAATGAAATCATCCTCAGGGACGAAGAGAGGGGGCTAAGCGCCCCCCATGGTTTTAGAGCATTGACTCTTCTAAGAGTCCTAAGAGTCCTGCTTACACTGATGGGGTGCAGCTGTGGGACCCTATTTTAAGAGATGATGTCCTCCACCCAACTCTCAAAAAGCTGAAAGGGTCTTCAGTAGAGATGGATAGTCGAGCTGGGCTATCAGACGGTCACCTCTGTAGCTGTAGTGTCATTTTTCCTATGGTCCAATGTGTAAATTAAACAAAAAAGTGCACGTTTGTTATGATGTCCAAGATGGGGACCAGGATGTGGACATAATAAAAAATTAGGGAACATGATAGGAGACATTTCTACAATACATATAATCATTCTTATCTATCTAATACGATGACAACAGCTCTCCATACCTGCAGTCCACCACAAGGACCACCCTCTCTAATCCCTGAAAAATGAAATCATCCTCAGTGACGAAGAGAGGGGGCTAAGCGCCCCCATGGTCTCAGAGCATTAACTCTTCTAAGAGTCCTAAGAGTCCTGCTCACACTGATGGGGTGCAGCTGTGGGACCCTATTTTCAGAGATGATGTCCTCCACCCAACTCTCAAAAAGCTGAAAGGGTCTTCAGTAGAGATGGATAGTCGAGCTGGGCTATCAGACGGTCACCTCTGTAGCTGTAGTGTCATTTTTCCTATGGTCCAATGTGTAAATTAAACAAAAAAGTGCACGTTTGTTATGATGTCCAAGATGGGGACCAGGATGTGGACATAATAAAAAATTAGGGAACATGATAGGAGACATTTCTACAATACATATAATCATTCTTATCTATCTAATACGATCACAACAGCTCTCCATACCTGCAGTCCACCACAAGGACCACTCTCTCTAATCCCTGAAAAATGAAATCATCCTCAGTGACGAAGAGAGGGGGCTAAGCGCCCCCCATGGTCTCAAAACATTGACTCTTCTAAGAGTCCTAAGAGTCCTGCTCACACTGATGGGGTGCAGCTGTGGGACCCTATTTTCAGAGATGATGTCCTCCACCCAACTCTCAAAAAGCTGAAAGGGTCTTCAGTAGAGATGGATAGTCGAGCTGGGCTACCAGACGGTCACCTCTGTAGCTGTAGTGTCATTTTTCCTATGGTCCAATGTGTAAATTAAACAAAAAAGTGCACGTTTGTTATGATTTCCAAGATGGGGACCAGGATGTGGACATAATAAAAAAATAGGGAACATGATAGGAGACATTTCTACAATACATATAATCATTCTTATCTATCTAATACGATGACAACAGCTCTCCATACCTGCAGTCCACCACAAGGACCACCCTCTCTATTCCCTGAAAAGTGAAATCATCCTCAGTGACGAAGAGAGGGGGCTAAGCGCCCCCCATGGTCTCAAAACATTGACTCTTCTAAGAGTCCTAAGAGTCCTGCTCACACTGATGGGGTGCAGCTGTGGGACCCTATTTTCAGAGATGATGTTCTCCACCCAACTCTCAAAAAGCTGAAAGGGTCTTCAGTAGAGATGGATAGTCGAGCTGGGCTATCAGACGGTCACCTCTGTAGCTGTAGTGTCATTTTTCCTATGGTCCAATGTGTAAATTAAACAAAAAAGTGCACGTTTGTTATGATGTCCAAGATGGGGACCAGGATGTGGACATAATAAAAAATTAGGGAACATGATAGGAGACATTTCTACAATACATATAATCATTCTTATCTATTTAATACGATGACAACAGCTCTCCATACCTGCAGTCCACCACAAGGACCACCCTCTCTAATCCCTGAAAAATGAAATCATCCTCAGTGACGAAGAGAGGGGGCTAAGCGCCCCCCATGGTCTGAGAGCATTGACTCTTCTAAGAGTCCTAAGAGTCCTGCTCACACTGATGGGGTGCAGCTGTGGGACCCTATTTTCAGAGATGATGTCCTCCACCCAACTCTCAAAAAGCTGAAAGGGTCTTCAGTAGAGATGGATTGTCGAGCTGGGCTATCAGACGGTCACCTCTGTAGCTGTAGTGTCATTTTTCCTATGGTCCAATGTGTAAATTAAACAAAAAAGTGCACGTTTGTTATGATGTCCAAGATGGGGACCAGGATGTGGACATAATAAAAAATTAGGGAACATGATAGGAGACATTTCTACAATACATATAATCATTCTTATCTATCTAATACGATGATAACAGCTCTCCATACCTGCAGTCCACCACAAGGACCACCCTCTCTAATCCCTGAAAAATGAAATCATCCTCAGTGACGAAGAGAGGGGGCTAAGTGCCCCCAATGGTCTCAGAGCATTGACTCTTCTAAGAGTCCTAAGAGTCCTGCTCACACTGATAGGGTGCAGCTGTGGGACCCTATTTTCAGAGATGATGTCCTCCACCCAACTCTCAAAAAGCTGAAAGGGTCTTCAGTAGAGATGGATAGTCGAGCTGGGCTATCAGACAGTCACCTCTGTAGCTGTAGTGTCATTTTTCCTATGGTCCAATGTGTAAATTAAACAAAAAAGTGCACGTTTGTTATGATGTCCAAGATGGGGACCAGGATGTGGACATAATAAAAAATTAGGGAACATGATAGGAGACATTTCTACAATACATATAATCATTCTTATCTATCTAATACGATGACAACAGCTCTCCATACCTGCAGTCCACCACAAGGACCACCCTCTCTAATCCCTGAAAAATGAAATCATCCTCAGGGACGAAGAGAGGGGGCTAAGCGCCCCCCATGGTTTTAGAGCATTGACTCTTCTAAGAGTCCTAAGAGTCCTGCTTACACTGATGGGGTGCAGCTGTGGGACCCTATTTTAAGAGATGATGTCCTCCACCCAACTCTCAAAAAGCTGAAAGGGTCTTCAGTAGAGATGGATAGTCGAGCTGGGCTATCAGACGGTCACCTCTGTAGCTGTAGTGTCATTTTTCCTATGGTCCAATGTGTAAATTAAACAAAAAAGTGCACGTTTGTTATGATGTCCAAGATGGGGACCAGGATGTGGACATAATAAAAAATTAGGGAACATGATAGGAGACATTTCTACAATACATATAATCATTCTTATCTATCTAATACGATGACAACAGCTCTCCATACCTGCAGTCCACCACAAGGACCACCCTCTCTAATCCCTGAAAAATGAAATCATCCTCAGTGACGAAGAGAGGGGGCTAAGTGCCCCCAATGGTCTCAGAGCATTGACTCTTCTAAGAGTCCTAAGAGTCCTGCTCACACTGATAGGGTGCAGCTGTGGGACCCTATTTTCAGAGATGATGTCCTCCACCCAACTCTCAAAAAGCTGAAAGGGTCTTCAGTAGAGATGGATAGTCGAGCTGGGCTATCAGACAGTCACCTCTGTAGCTGTAGTGTCATTTTTCCTATGGTCCAATGTGTAAATTAAACAAAAAAGTGCACGTTTGTTATGATGTCCAAGATGGGGACCAGGATGTGGACATAATAAAAAATTAGGGAACATGATAGGAGACATTTCTACAATACATATAATCATTCTTATCTATCTAATACGATGACAACAGCTCTCCATACCTGCAGTCCACCACAAGGACCACCCTCTCTAATCCCTGAAAAATGAAATCATCCTCAGGGACGAAGAGAGGGGGCTAAGCGCCCCCCATGGTTTTAGAGCATTGACTCTTCTAAGAGTCCTAAGAGTCCTGCTTACACTGATGGGGTGCAGCTGTGGGACCCTATTTTAAGAGATGATGTCCTCCACCCAACTCTCAAAAAGCTGAAAGGGTCTTCAGTAGAGATGGATAGTCGAGCTGGGCTATCAGACGGTCACCTCTGTAGTTGTAGTGTCATTTTTCCTATGGTCCAATGTGTAAATTAAACAAAAAAGTGCACGTTTGTTATGATGTCCAAGATGGGGACCAGGATGTGGACATAATAAAAAATTAGGGAACATGATAGGAGACATTTCTACAATACATATAATCATTCTTATCTATCTAATACGATGACAACAGCTCTCCATACCTGCAGTCCACCACAAGGACCACCCTCTCTAATCCCTGAAAAATGAAATCATCCTCAGTGACGAAGAGAGGGGGCTAAGCGCCCCCATGGTCTCAGAGCATTAACTCTTCTAAGAATCCTAAGAGTCCTGCTCACACTGATGGGGTGCAGCTGTGGGACCCTATTTTCAGAGATGATGTCCTCCACCCAACTCTCAAAAAGCTGAAAGGGTCTTCAGTAGAGATGGATAGTCGAGCTGGGCTATCAGACGGTCACCTCTGTAGCTGTAGTGTCATTTTTCCTATGGTCCAATGTGTAAATTAAACAAAAAAGTGCACGTTTGTTATGATGTCCAAGATGGGGACCAGGATGTGGACATAATAAAAAATTAGGGAACATGATAGGAGACATTTCTACAATACATATAATCATTCTTATCTATCTAATACGATCACAACAGCTCTCCATACCTGCAGTCCACCACAAGGACCACCCTCTCTATTCCCTGAAAAGTGAAATCATCCTCAGTGACGAAGAGAGGGGGCTAAGCGCCCCCCATGGTCTCAAAACATTGACTCTTCTAAGAGTCCTAAGAGTCCTGCTCACACTGATGGGGTGCAGCTGTGGGACCCTATTTTCAGAGATGATGTTCTCCACCCAACTCTCAAAAAGCTGAAAGGGTCTTCAGTAGAGATGGATAGTCGAGCTGGGCTATCAGACGGTCACCTCTGTAGCTGTAGTGTCATTTTTCCTATGGTCCAATGTGTAAATTAAACAAAAAAGTGCACGTTTGTTATGATGTCCAAGATGGGGACCAGGATGTGGACATAATAAAAAATTAGGGAACATGATAGGAGACATTTCTACAATACATATAATCATTCTTATCTATTTAATACGATGACAACAGCTCTCCATACCTGCAGTCCACCACAAGGACCACCCTCTCTAATCCCTGAAAAATGAAATCATCCTCAGTGACGAAGAGAGGGGGCTAAGCGCCCCCCATGGTCTCAGAGCATTGACTCTTCTAAGAGTCCTAAGAGTCCTGCTCACACTGATGGGGTGCAGCTGTGGGACCCTATTTTCAGAGATGATGTCCTCCACCCAACTCTCAAAAAGCTGAAAGGGTCTTCAGTAGAGATGGATTGTCGAGCTGGGCTATCAGACGGTCACCTCTGTAGCTGTAGTGTCATTTTTCCTATGGTCCAATGTGTAAGTTAAACAAAAAAGTGCACGTTTGTTATGATGTCCAAGATGGGGACCAGGATGTGGACATAATAAAAAATTAGGGAACATGATAGGAGACATTTCTACAATACATATAATCATTCTTATCTATCTAATACGATGATAACAGCTCTCCATACCTGCAGTCCACCACAAGGACCACCCTCCCTAATCCCTGAAAAATGAAATCATCCTCAGTGACGAAGAGAGGGGGCTAAGTGCCCCCAATGGTCTCAGAGCATTGACTCTTCTAAGAGTCCTAAGAGTCCTGCTCACACTGATGGGGTGCAGCTGTGGGACCCTATTTTCAGAGATGATGTCCTCCACCCAACTCTCAAAAAGCTGAAAGGGTCTTCAGTAGAGATGGATAGTCGAGCTGGGCTATCAGACGGTCACCTCTGTAGCTGTAGTGTCATTTTTCCTATGGTCCAATGTGTAAATTAAACAAAAAAGTGCACGTTTGTTATGATGTCCAAGATGGGGACCAGGATGTGGACATAATAAAAAATTAGGGAACATGATAGGAGACATTTCTACAATACATATAATCATTCTTATCTATCTAATACGATGACAACAGCTCTCCATACCTGCAGTCCACCACAAGGACCACCCTCTCTAATCCCTGAAAAATGAAATCATCCTCAGTGACGAAGAGAGGGGGCTAAGCGCCCCCATGGTCTCAGAGCATTAACTCTTCTAAGAGTCCTAAGAGTCCTGCTCACACTGATGGGGTGCAGCTGTGGGACCCTATTTTCAGAGATGATGTCCTCCACCCAACTCTCAAAAAGCTGAAAGGGTCTTCAGTAGAGATGGATAGTCGAGCTGGGCTACCAGACGGTCACCTCTGTAGCTGTAGTGTCATTTTTCCTATGGTCCAATGTGTAAATTAAACAAAAAAGTGCACGTTTGTTATGATTTCCAAGATGGGGACCAGGATGTGGACATAATAAAAAAATAGGGAACATGATAGGAGACATTTCTACAATACATATAATCATTCTTATCTATCTAATACGATGACAACAGCTCTCCATACCTGCAGTCCACCACAAGGACCACCCTCTCTATTCCCTGAAAAGTGAAATCATCCTCAGTGACGAAGAGAGGGGGCTAAGCGCCCCCCATGGTCTCAAAACATTGACTCTTCTAAGAGTCCTAAGAGTCCTGCTCACACTGATGGGGTGCAGCTGTGGGACCCTATTTTCAGAGATGATGTTCTCCACCCAACTCTCAAAAAGCTGAAAGGGTCTTCAGTAGAGATGGATAGTCGAGCTGGGCTATCAGACGGTCACCTCTGTAGCTGTAGTGTCATTTTTCCTATGGTCCAATGTGTAAATTAAACAAAAAAGTGCACGTTTGTTATGATGTCCAAGATGGGGACCAGGATGTGGACATAATAAAAAATTAGGGAACATGATAGGAGACATTTCTACAATACATATAATCATTCTTATCTATTTAATACGATGACAACAGCTCTCCATACCTGCAGTCCACCACAAGGACCACCCTCTCTAATCCCTGAAAAATGAAATCATCCTCAGTGACGAAGAGAGGGGGCTAAGCGCCCCCCATGGTCTCAGAGCATTGACTCTTCTAAGAGTCCTAAGAGTCCTGCTCACACTGATGGGGTGCAGCTGTGGGACCCTATTTTCAGAGATGATGTCCTCCACCCAACTCTCAAAAAGCTGAAAGGGTCTTCAGTAGAGATGGATTGTCGAGCTGGGCTATCAGACGGTCACCTCTGTAGCTGTAGTGTCATTTTTCCTATGGTCCAATGTGTAAATTAAACAAAAAAGTGCACGTTTGTTATGATGTCCAAGATGGGGACCAGGATGTGGACATAATAAAAAATTAGGGAACATGATAGGAGACATTTCTACAATACATATAATCATTCTTATCTATCTAATACGATGATAACAGCTCTCCATACCTGCAGTCCACCACAAGGACCACCCTCCCTAATCCCTGAAAAATGAAATCATCCTCAGTGACGAAGAGAGGGGGCTAAGTGCCCCCAATGGTCTCAGAGCATTGACTCTTCTAAGAGTCCTAAGAGTCCTGCTCACACTGATGGGGTGCAGCTGTGGGACCCTATTTTCAGAGATGATGTCCTCCACCCAACTCTCAAAAAGCTGAACGGGTCTTCAGTAGAGATGGATAGTCGAGCTGGGCTATCAGACGGTCACCTCTGTAGCTGTAGTGTCATTTTTCCTATGGTCCAATGTGTAAATTAAACAAAAAAGTGCACGTTTGTTATGATGTCCAAGATGGGGACCAGGATGTGGACATAATAAAAAATTAGGGAACATGATAGGAGACATTTCTACAATACATATAATCATTCTTATCTATCTAATACGATGACAACAGCTCTCCATACCTGCAGTCCACCACAAGGACCACCCTCTCTAATCCCTGAAAAATGAAATCATCCTCAGTGACGAAGAGAGGGGGCTAAGCGCCCCCATGGTCTCAGAGCATTAACTCTTCTAAGAGTCCTAAGAGTCCTGCTCACACTGATGGGGTGCAGCTGTGGGACCCTATTTTCAGAGATGATGTCCTCCACCCAACTCTCAAAAAGCTGAAAGGGTCTTCAGTAGAGATGGATAGTCGAGCTGGGCTATCAGACGGTCACCTCTGTAGCTGTAGTGTCATTTTTCCTATGGTCCAATGTGTAAATTAAACAAAAAAGTGCACGTTTGTTATGATGTCCAAGATGGGGACCAGGATGTGGACATAATAAAAAATTAGGGAACATGATAGGAGACATTTCTACAATACATATAATCATTCTTATCTATCTAATACGATGACAACAGCTCTACATACCTGCAGTCCACCACAAGGACCACCCTCTCTAATCCCTGAAAAATGAAATCATCCTCAGTGACGAAGAGAGGGGGCCAAGCGCCCCCCATGGTACCAGAGCATTGACTCTTCTAAGAGTCCTAAGAGTCCTGCTCACACTGATGGGGTGAAGCTGTGGGACCCTATTTTCAGAGATGATGTCCTCCACCCAACTCTCAAAAAGCTGAAAGGGTCTTCAGTAGAGATGGATAGTCGAGCTGGGCTATCAGACGGTCACCTCTGTAGCTGTAGTGTCATTTTTCCTATGGTCCAATGTGTAAATTAAGCAAAAAAGTGCACGTTTGTTATGATGTCCAAGATGGGGACCAGGATGTGGACATAATAAAAAATTAGGGAACATGATAGGAGACATTTCTACAATACATATAATCATTCTTATCTATCTAATACGATGATAACAGCTCTCCATACCTGCAGTCCACCACAAGGACCACCCTCTCTAAACCCTGAAAAATGAAATCATCCTCAGTGACGAAGAGAGGGGGCTCAGTGCCCCCAATGGTCTCAGAGCATTGACTCTTCTAAGAGTCTTAAGAGTCCTGCTCACACTGATGGGGTGCAGCTGTGGGACCCTATTTTCAGAGATGATGTCCTCCACCCAACTCTCAAAATGCTGAAAGGGTCTTCAGTAGAGATGGATAGTCGAGCTGGGCTATCAGACGGTCACCTCTGTAGCTGTAGTGTCATTTTTCCTATGGTCCAATGTGTAAATTAAACAAAAAAGTGCACGTTTGTTATGATGTCCAAGATGGGGACCAGGATGTGGACATAATAAAAAATTAGGGAACATGATAGGAGACATTTCTACAATACATATAATCATTCTTATCTATCTAATACGATGACAACAGCTCTCCATACCTGCAGTCCACCACAAGGACCACCCTCTCTATTCCCTGAAAAGTGAAATCATCCTCAGTGACGAGGAGAGGGGGCTAAGCGCCCCCCATGGTCTCAGAGCATTGACTCTTCTAAGAGTCCTGCTCACACTGATGGGGTGCAGCTGTGGGACCCTATTTTCAGAGATGATGTTCTCCACCCAACTCTCAAAAAGCTGAAAGGGTCTTCAGTAGAGATGGATAGTCGAGCTGGGCTATCAGACGGTCACCTCTGTAGCTGTAGTGTCATTTTTCCTATGGTCCAATGTGTAAATTAAACAAAAAAGTGCACGTTTGTTATGATGTCAAAGATGGGGACCAGGATGTGGACATAATAAAAAATTAGGGAACATGATAGGAGACATTTCTACAATACATATAATCATTCTTATCTATTTAATACGATGACAACAGCTCTCCATACCTGCAGTCCAC